>NC_141036.1:3935000-3940000 GCF_052040795.2 Danio rerio | reverse complement strand
ATTTAAACTATCCGTCCATTTATTTATTTATTATTTGTAATGTGGGCAAATTATTTTGTATTAAGTGATTTTATTCAATTCTTAACTATAGAATTATCACCTCTTCTTTAAACTGTAATCATAAGATTATTTTAAAACCTTTTTAACGGTACAATTCTATTATAAAGCAGCAATCTAAATGACAGGGGGACTGTTTGTGTTTTAAACTCTGGAAAATTGTAATGTATGTAATTGGTATTTTATTGAACTCCATGAGAAATAATGCGACTTGCGTCACAGATGGAGCAGGTTCATGCACATTAGCTGAAGAGACAGCGCAGAGGCTCTTACACACAAATCGTACCTCTAATCCGCTGTATTAATGGATTTGATCGTGAATTAGTTAGTCTAATACTTAATTAACCACCTTAATTCTGTTATACGCCTAAGTATGGTTTATCTATGAGATTTAACACACATATTAGCTTCACCAGGATTTTCAATGCTGTTATTGAAAGTAGACAAAAGGTCTGTTTTTATTTTCGTTGTTTATGTCTGGCAAGGAATTAAGGAGTTCATAACCTTATTATAACCACACTGCTTTTAGACCTCCTCTGTGAATGATTATGTTGCCATTTTGATAGCAGTCAAGTCTTTTTTTATGGCTGTAAAGCCTGGGAGGGTTTGGATGTTATGTTGTTGAGCATCAAATAAAAGGATAAAACTGAATTCTGAATTGTTTTTGTACAGAAGAACAACAAAAGCACTATATATGTAGTGCATTTGTTCAAGAACACAAATGTAAGACATTATTTGAAATGTGTGATTTGTGTCGGGGTGTAACGTTATGTCTTGCATTTGTCACTAATATGATGTAATGCATGTAAAACTGTGTAGTGATTTATTAAAATATTGTGTTACTTGAAAAAGGTTTGCAAAAGTTGTCCTGAGCCCATGTGATGATATCACTTATATACGAGTGAGGATTCTGGATGCCGTCAATTGCATCAATCATTATTGATTTTTATTTATTTTATAAATTTTAGTCTTGAATGTTACTCTAACTCCGGGGCCGGTGTCGCTGCAAAGTGTAGCTCCAACACACCTGCTAGGGTGTTTTTAGTATACCTATAGTAAGAGCTTGATTAGCTGGTTCAAGTGTGTCTAATTGCAGTGGAGCAAGTTTGGGCACCCCTGCTCTAACTGAAATTGTTTATTCCAGAACAAGCTTTTATCTTGATTACAAGTTTACATTTATATGTTTAGAAATGTCTTTTAGCTTTTCCTTTGACCCTTCACAACCTCAACCCTTCCAGAAAACTGCTAAGTCTTCTTTGTGGATGCTTGCATTGGCATTTTGATAGTCAGATCTATTTTTATGAGCGTAAAGCCTGAGAGGGTTTGAATCTCACACTGTTGAACAGCTTAGAGTAAACAAGCTGGAAGGTGAACTGCTTCTTGATTAAATATCAAATTGCAACCAAACTCAACAAAATCAGTTCCTTGTCTATTTTGCATTAATATGCAGTAAACACTCCCCAGATCATCTCTTCAGTCCATTTGGTATTTAAATTTGCTTTATGACATTGTGCTGAAACACACATTTTACCTCCATTATGCATATTTATGAATACAAAGGTATCCTTTCCTGCATTTCATTTTTTGTTTCCTTGTCTTTGTTAAAAGTTTCAGTAGTTTTTATGCACCATGGCGCATTTTCTATTTACATGGTGGACTTTGTAAATGAAAAAACTGAACGCTTCACTAGCGAGAAAACAGTTAAACAGAGCATCTGCAGTGCGAGGATAAAGAACGAGCCTCCTCCATTCGGCCTCTTTACTTTCTCTTTACTCCTTTACTTTTGTGGAGTAAGGAAACAGTGTTGTACGCCCTCCACTAAAGACATCCGTTTCCCTGCATATTTAATATTTATGTTTGTTTTAATTAGATTTGTCCACCTGTCGTGTTTTGAAGACATCTGCATCACCATATGAGGCATAACAATAGGACGTGTCTCTGGACGTGTGTCTTTAATGAAGTGACTACATTAAATTAAAGATTTGTTTCAAAACTATTTCAAAATTCAGTTCTAATTTCCAGTTAACTAATAAATGAACAATAATTAAAAAGTGGGGTCAATAAATAAACTGA
The DNA here is from genome assembly GCF_052040795.2 of Danio rerio. Lineage (NCBI taxonomy): Eukaryota > Metazoa > Chordata > Actinopteri > Cypriniformes > Danionidae > Danio > Danio rerio. Next base: position 3,937,870 of record NC_141036.1, on the reverse strand, counting down.
AAAAGCTCCCCAAGGTGAAGGCAAGTAGGCAGTGCATTTTATATTTATGCAGAAAATAATGTTTTTGTAACTGTTTAATCCTTTTATTTTTTTTATATGTACAAATATTTGTGTGTTGCGGTACATTGTGTGTGTGTGCATTAAACAATGTCTAAACGTTTGAACCTGTATAGGCGTGTAGCTAACATGCTCTGCACTGGCCATGGCGCAGTCTGTTTCAGTTCCAAAGCGCCCTAACACACCTCCTTTATACACCGCAACACCCACGAGTCCACAAAGTAGCACAAATGGGTTTGCTACACAATGTGGTGCAAAAACGTGAAAATTACAGTTGCCCTGGTCTGGAAATAGCAACAAATCACGCCTTATTGCGCCAGGTGTTTAATAAGGGCATACAGTATGTATAACTCTAGTGGCAGGAAGTTCTCAGAAGATAACGTTATACTAAATTAGGTCCCACTTTATATTGTGGCCTTAACTAATATGTACTTACACTGTAGCTAATAATTAGTTACATTGTACTTATTGTGCAAATACATGTTTGTACATTGTACTTATGCTTGATTAAATACTTGCATGTAATTACATCTATAATTAGTTTCTCTAATTACATTTATAAATACACTGTTGATCATCCCTTACACCTTAACCCACTCTGAAACCTACCCATACCACCAAACCTGTCTCTAACAGTGCCCAAATCCCACCTCAAAAGCACCAGAAGTGTTCTGGAATACATTATGAACACAGTAAGTACATTGTATTTATGTTTACATGCAAGTACATAGTAGTCAAGGTCACTTAAAATAAGGTGGGACCCTAAATTATATTATACTAAATATATGTTTGTGTTGTTTACAGTTAAATTAAGGTGTTGGTTATACAGTTGTTTTGTTAATTGTAAAGCTATTAAAAAGAAAAAAGAAAGAAAAACACAGCAAGTTCTGAAAGAGATGGGGAAAGAAAAACCAAGGAAAGGAAAAGTAAGGCAAAAGTTACTCATTACATACAATTTTTTTTTTTTTTTTGGAGAGTAACTTGAGCGCTGAATTACTTTCAAAGTAACTTTCCCCAAAACCACTTACGTACAGTCATCAACACACTTGTTTGTAGAGCAAGTAGTTTGACCATTTTTTATTTATTTATTTGGCATTTGTTATTCCTAGTGATTTTCCCATAGGCAAATACATTTGATTTCCTAAAACAATCGCAGAAAAGAGACTTACACATTGCACAATAAGGTCAATAGTGCTGTTTTTTTATACCCCCTCCCCCCACCCAAAAAAGAGTTCCTATAACTAAAACCATTCCCATATCATGTGGCATAAGCCTGCCAAAAAGGGCAGGTTCATGTGGTATACATCTGCCAATAGTTCTAGGAACTATGAGTACAATTTACCAGCCTAATATGTCCATTGAGGGTACAGCATCTTCTCTCAGCACTATTGATTTATTCTCTAGCACAGCTGCAGTTGCTCAAATAATGTCAGTCCGGCCAATAAACTACCGGTGAGCATTCAGGCCTCATTATTACAGTTTCACCCACCCAGTCACTGATAAACAGAGCCCGGTCTCTTAACCTGCACCTTAACAATCTCTCTCGGTGAATTCCCGAAGCTGGGATGTCTCAGAGATCTCTTACGGTTGGCTGGAAAGGGCCGGCGCTCAGGCTAACACAATGATCAATGTGAAAATTAGGACGATTCCTCATGTGCCGGCTTGCAGACATCAGTTTGCCTTGAGTGCTGCGGTACGAGGCCACAGTCCACGTCTAATCTGTCAGCATTGGGTAAAGTGGCGACATTGCTCTCGTAAACCATAGGTGAGTAAATAGACACTTAATCATCTGTGTCTGTCTGCTAACGCTGCAAGGACATTAGAGCAACAGGAGAGAACTGCCACGCAGGGACAATAGTGCAGCGCGCTAAACTGCTGAAAGGAGGAAACTCTGCTCACAGTTCACAAATGTGTATATTTCTGCAAAAATAAAAACAGATGACCTCTTTTAAAAGCGGACAAAATCACATGGTGACATGGTCAGTTTACATTTTACTACAGAGTCAAGAGCAATAGCTGGAAATCATTCATATTTCTAATTATTATTATTATTATTATTATTATTATTATTATTATCATGATAATTCTGCTTTAAAGATCATGTGAATCGAAAGTTGCTGAGACTTTTTTTTTTTCAATATGTTGATGTACTGAAACAGAATATAAAGTAGGGGTGGGGCTGTCTTTTTGCGCATCATTCCTTAATGGTAATAGGGGCGTGGCTGAGCATATTGTGGCTGAAGCTGTGAAATCAGCTGACACATACTCCAAGCAATCCCTGTTGTGTTTTTCATTCCCTTAATAATTGTACTTTGTTGTTCATGTCATGGCATTATTTACAATTCTTTGTCTTATATGAAGAAAAACACTTGAGTAAAGTTAAAAATTATTGTAATCCTTTTTTTTTTTAAGAGCTTTTGTCCTAACCATCAGTGACAGTGACGCAAAAAAAGGTCTATTTCTGTGCCCTTGTGGCTGAACAACAGCATAAACTACTATAACAACGATCAACTCATTGTGTGAGTGGGTTCTGCATCTAATGCTTTTCAATGAGTTCTCCTAAACCCACGCCTAACCCTACCCCTCGCAGTGATGTCACCCGCTCTATTTGAGTGCATTGTGTCTGACATTGCATCGCTGAGTGATGCAGTCTTAGCTTGCATTATAAAGGCTGCATCAAGATACCATTACAGTGTGTGTGTGTGTGTGTGTGTGTGTGTGTGTGTGTGTGTGTGTGTGTGTGTGTGTGTGTGTGTGTGTGTGTGTGTGTGTGTGTGTGTGTGTGTGTGTGTGTTTGTGTGTGTGTGTGTGTG
>NC_141036.1:3892500-3927500 GCF_052040795.2 Danio rerio | reverse complement strand
TTAATGGTTTGTCGTATTTCCTCATTCCGCCGGCCACTCGCCTTGAATTAATCTTTGTCTCTGCGAACAAGCTGATTAGCTTTAGCTGGTTTTAAGGATCTCGATGCCTGTCTAATACCTTTGTTAGGCTCAGAGCCTGTGGGTTGTGTTCTTGGGATTGACAGGCGTATTTGCTAAATCGTCGACTCTTAAATCGCGCTGTTCAGAAGCTCACAGAAGAGGCTTTACTGTATGAAGGAATTAATAAGCCGAGGCGGGCTCCTTTCATATTCACTGTAGAATCGTAAACCATGCATTCAGTGACAGAGAATGAGGTAAATCTCAACAATACTGATCATAATCACAGAATCAGAATTGGTGGAAGACAAATAACAATATAAACAAAACACAGTTTATTAGAGATTGATTGGTTGGTAAGTTGGTTCGTTGGTTAGTTGGCTAGTTGGCTGGTTGATTGACTAACGATTGATTGATTGATTGATTGATTGATTGATTGATTGATTGATTGACTAACGATTGGTTGGTTGGTTAGTTGACTGGTTGATTGACTAATGGTTGGTTGATTGATTGATTTGATTAGTTGATTGATTGGTTGATTGACTAACGGTTGGTTGGTTAGTTGGCTGGTTGATTGACTAACGATTGATTGATTGATTGATTGATTGATTGATTGATTGATTGATTGATTGATTGATTGATTGGTTGATTGGTTGATTGATTGACTAACGGTTGGTTGGTTGGTTAGTTGGCTGGTTGATTGATTGATTGACTAACGCTTGATTGATTGATTGATTGATTGATTGATTGATTGATTGATTGATTTATGATTGACTAACTGTTGGTTGGTTGGTTGGTTGGTTTGCTGGTTGATTGATTGATTGATTGATTTATGATTGACTAACGGTTGGTTGGTTGGTTGGTTGGCTGATTGATTGATTGATTGATTGATTGATTGATTGATTGATTGATTGATTGATTGATTGATTGATTGATTGATTTATGATTGACTAACAGTTGGTTGGTTGGTTGGTTAGTTGACTGGTTGATTGACTAATGGTTGATTTGATTGATTGATTGGTTGGTTGATTGATTGACTAACAGTTGGTTGGTTGGTTGGTTGGTTGGTTGGTTGGTTGGTTGGTTGGCTGATTGATTGATTAATTTGATTTATTGGTTGGTTGATTGACTAACAGTTGATTGATTGGCTGGTTGGCTGACTGACTGGTTGGTTGGTTGGTTGGCTGTTGGCTGGCTAGTTGGTTGATTGATTGAATGGACATCAAAATGCATGCTGCAAACTAACAGCTTTGCTGTATTGGCCCTGACAGCAACGCAGAGAATAACATGCAACAAACCCTGTTGATCAGGAAAACAAACACACTCGACCCATGCCACGCAGACACGGTCTAACCCAGTCATTGGGTCTCACAGCTTGGTGGGTCTGCCTTGCTTTCAGAAAGCACATGCTCTCATGAATAATTAAGAAGCAGGGTCTTCTCATAGGATAAGAAAACTCCCCTATGAATAATAATGAGAAAACCGATGCATCATCACTCCACTAGCTCATCATCATCACTAACAACTACGCGTTGTTTCGACGTGTAGTTACATTTTTGGAGAGGTGCACGTCAGTGACGGCGACGATCACGGCGAAGGGCTATGCGTCAGCGCCGTAGCATACGCCGGTGTTTGACGCAGAAGTATAAATCAGCCTTAATGAACCGCCAACTTATCCAGCAAGTTTTTACACAGCAGATGCCCCTCCAGCCGCAACCCATCTCTAGGAAACATACACACACATTCACACACACACACTCATACACTACGGACAATTTAGCCTACCCAATTCTCCTGTACTGCATGTGGGGGAAACCGGAGCACCCGGAGGAAACCCACACGAAGGCAGGGAGAACATGCAAACTCCACACAGAAGCGCCAACTGATCCGAGGTTCGAACCAGCGACCTTCTTGCTATGAGGCGACAGCACTGCCTACTACGCCACTGCCTCACCCATGTTTTTTTCCTGTTGGGCAAATTAAATGTCATTTAAACAGACTAGCTAAACTTAAGACATGTCACAATATTACATTTCCATTTTTAGCTATACTAATAGATATTAAATAGGCTACACTGTTAAGGCAAGGCAAGTTTATTTATATAGCACATTTCATACACAGTGGCACAGTGCTTTACATAACCAGGAATAAAAGAGAAAAGTATAAGAAAAATTTAAACAAATAATAAAAATTATGAAAAGAAAATTATAAAAACATCCAAGTGTGTTAAAACAAGTTTGAAAAAGAAGAGAAAAACATAATAGTGTGATTTGTCGGACGTAGCACAGTGCTCATTCAGTAAAGGCACAGCTAAACAGATGGGTTTTCAGTCTTGATTTGAATGTGCCAAATGTTGGAGCACATCTGATCATTCCTGGAAGCTGATTCCACCAGCGAGAGGCGTAGTAGCTGAAAGCCGATTCACCCTGCTTTGACTGCTTTGTACCTCTGGCTACATAATTTGTGATCTCCAGAAATGTTTATAGGGCTATGTTTTCAGAATGAGCCTATGTTGATAATAACACAGCATCCTCAGGTGGCACACAGCAATGTTATCACTCCTAAACGCTTCACGCAAAGTGTGAACACCAGAGGCAATTAAGAAGACCATCATTTGATGAAACTGTATCAAATGAAGTTAACATGGCACAAAGTGTAAAATGAGGTGTTTTTCCAAATGCCAGCCCTTATAAACTCAGCTGTGGAGGAAAAAAACAACAACACAAAAAACAAAGGCGCTCATGCAAATATTTGTTCCTGCACTTGAGAGGACACTCAAGCATGGATCAGCGCTGTAAACGGCAGATTATCATTTTGCCCTACTGACACTTTCAAGAAAGCCCTCCAGAGTCTTACACACTTACATTAGTGTTCATGCTATAGTGTAATTACTGCACGAGTATTATAATGCTACTAATGAACAACCAGCACTTAAAGCCTAATTGTTTATGGTAGACTCATTTCCTTTCTGCTGTACATTTGGATTAGATTGTGCTTTCATTTCTGTTGATGGTGTCATTCAATTCAATCTGATTCATTGGATAACATTAAGAATTTACATTTAACTTAAGAGTTGAGGGCAGATTTATTACTCCCTCTGTCAAATTTTGAATCTTCACACATATTTACCAAAAAGCTAAAAATGAAATGACTATGGTACTGTATTTTATATAATATTGTTGTCTTCTGTCAAAAGTCTTATTTTAGGTTGACTAGAATATAAGCAGGTTTTTAACATATATTTTTACATTGTTTTGTTATATATGAATGTCAATATTATTTGTCTCATTTATTTATTTACTTTCTTATTTAAGTGCTTATTGATGTACTTATTTACGTGCTTTATTTATTAAATTTATCTATTTATTTATGTGCTTATTTATTTATTTTATTTATTTTTAAGTTTTTAATGATGTGCTTAGGTGCTTATTTATTAGTTATTATGTGTTTGTTTATTTTTTTATTTATTTTTATATTACTTGGTTAAATAGATAATTTTTGTGTTTATTTATGTGATTATTTATTTATTCATTTATTTACCTTGTTTATTTAAGTTGTTTAAGTGCTTATTAATGTGCTTTATTTATTTTATTCATTCAGGTGCTTATTAATGTGTTTATTGATATGCATATTTATTTATTTATTTATTTATTTATTTATTTATTTATTTATTTATTTATTGAAGTTCTTATGTATGTGACTATTTATTTATTTATTTATTTATAAGTGTTTATTGATGTGCTTATTTATTTATTTACATGCTTATTGATGTGATTTTTATGTGCTTATTTATTTATTTAAGTGCTTATTAATGTGCTTTTGGATGTGCTTATTTATTTATTTATTTATTTAAGTGTTTATTTATTTTTATGTATTTATGTATTTATGTATTTATTTATTTATGTAAGTGCTTATTGATGTGCTTTCTTTCTTTCTTTCTTTCTTTCTTTAGTTGTTTATGTATTTAAGTGCTTATTGATGTGCTTATTTATTAATTTTCCATTTTTGTTTATTTATGTGCTTATTTATTTATTTATTTATTTTAGTTTATTTGTGTTGCAAAATAAACCATTATTGACCAATGACTAGTTTACCTATATACTAGTATCCTGCAAAATAACTAGTCAAATATTAAGTACTGTAATTATGATACAGAAGTTAGTTAGTAAAAGTAGCATGTGTGAAAAATTGTATTGAAAACGTCATTGCATGGGACATATCTGAAAAGAATTAAAAATTCACAGGAGGGCTAATGATTTTGACTTAAACTGTTCTTTTTTTTGGTCAAAAATAAACATTTGAATTATTATTATTGTTTTTTTTTTTATTCTTTATTATTTGTTAGTCAAAGGCATACTATTATTAAAAAAGAGAAAATATTTACATTTGGATACATTTTCCAACATTCCAAAATTACTCAAATGTAAAAATGCACCCTGTAGGGTCTGCCTATATTTATCCCAACTCTGAGTTGTATAGTTGGTTTTATACCATAAGAACCTGATACCAGTTGTAAATATTTATTTATTTATTTATTTATTTATTTATTTATTTGTTTATTTATTTGTTTGTTTGTTTGTTTGTTTATTGGTAAATAAAGCTGAATAAATAAATTTTCCATTGATGCATAGTTTACAGTTAGGATTTAGCTGAGATAAAACTATTTGAATATCTGGTTATAGGTTATAATAAAATAAAAAAAAAAAACATTTGAAATTGACATTTAATATTGTCTAAATTAAGTTCTCAGCGATAGATATTATCGCTTATTTATGTATTTATTTATTTATTTGTGTTTGTATGTGATTCAAAACTAGTTAACGTAAATAACCTAATTATGCCTATGAGCGGAATACTACACTGTAAAACCCAAAAAGTTAAGGTAACTCAAACCGTTTGAGTAAACCGATTGCAACAAACCATTTAAGTTCAAAATCTAATTCTAATGAGTACTTTGAACTTAATTAATTTGAGTAAACAAAGCAATCTGAGCACAGCAAAACCCAATAACTGAAGAGAACTCAAACCAACTGAGTACTGTAAAATCCAATAAGTTAAGGCGACTCAAACCTTTTGAGGATACCGATTGCTACAAACCATTTAAGTAAAAAAAAAACCTAATCTATATGAGTACTATGAACTTACTCAATTTAAGTTAAAGTAATGAAATATTTAACTAACTCATTGCTGCAATACCGAGTTCACGATTCTTTTCAATTGAGTAGAACTAACATTTAGTCAATTTAGAGTTAACTACACTTATTTCATTTAATAAAGTTGACTGTTAGGTTTTACTGTGTAGTATCCTGCAAAATAACTAGTCAAATTTGGAAAATCTGGAATCTAAGGGTTATAATAAAATCTAAATATTTTGAAATTCACATTTATTATTGTCTAAATTAAGTTCTTAGCAATGGATATCACTAATCAATATATATGCAGGAATTTTACTACACTTATTCGCAGAACATGACCTTTACTTAATATAATAATCTATATATGTAAATAATTTATTTGCTTGTTTGTTTGTGTATTTATGTATGTGTTTGTTTATTCATTTTTGTTTTTTGTGCTACAAAACAAACCAAAGTTGACCAATAACTTGCATGGTTAACGTAAATAACAGTTATGCCTATGAGCTGAATACTAGTATCCTGCAAAATCAGTAAAATCTGGAATCTGTGGGTTTTCATAAAATCTAAACATTTTAAAAATCACATTTAATATTGTCTAAATTAAGATTTTAGCGATGTATGTCACTAATCAAAATATATGTAGGACATTTCCAAAACGTTTTCTTAGAACATGATCTTTACTTAATATTTATTTTTGGCATCTACAATTGTGATGCATACAGTGTATTTTTGCCTGTTGCCATTTATATATATATATATATATATATATATATATATATATATATATATATATATATATATATATATATATATATATATATTATGTTGATACAGCAAAACCTTGCTGTACGGGTAAAAATATATATATATAATAAAATAAAAATCTTGGTTGTACCAAAGTAAAAATAAATAAAAATAATAATGGACTATAGAAAACTATATTTTTACTTTATTTGAATGTTGTGTAAAAGCGTGAACGTTTCAGCATCTTCAGTGGAAGCATCCAGAAAACCTGACCTTTCACACAAAGGAGTGAACATATAACAATAACACAAATCTGTTTGAATAGCGCAGAATAACTCGCTTTTTAGCCTAATATTTACAGGCATTATTAATTCACCTGTCATAATCCGACAACTTAAAAGATCAAATTCAAATAAAAACATCGAAATGCATTCAGTGTGTGAGCTCTCACTCTTTTTTCCCCCTTCCCCAGCTGTAGTACAGGCTTTTCGTCAGTGTGCATCACAGCGACCCGGGCGCAGGCACGGCAACTTCACATCGCCGCCGCGTTTCAATAATAAGACGCGAAACGGACAGCGCAACGTGAAGCGTTCAGTCCCCATCCACACTGACGCGGGACTCCAGCCCGGTTGTTGCGGCATCAGCGGTAGGAGGAGATACAGAAGGGGATACAGGGACTCCTGCAGGCTGATTTCAGCAGCTCAGCACTCGCAGGTGGAGACGCGCACCGATCCGGAGCTTCGTCTGAGACCCGAGCGCGCGCGCTCACTTACTTACTTACTTCCTCACTCACTCACTCAAATTAATAAATCAAATAATTAATACGGCGAGCTGGTGTTCAAACCAACTACAATGAGAGCAAATCTGTCGCAGTCAGTCCAATCCTCATATGACTCCCAGCCATTTAAAATTTGATGAGCAGTTTCTTTTCTTTTTTTGGAGAGCTCCTTGGATTGATCCCAGTCTTTTCCAGTCATGAAGAACAGGAGGGAATATGTGGAATACCGGAGCGCGATTATAGTGGTTCTGTTCTGGATTCAGAGCTCTTTCGGGATGCCCCATGTCATACGGATAGGTAAGAGAGAGAGAGTGCGTAATGTACACGGTTGCTTTATTTTATGAATGCTTTTTTTCCTAAAAGTGCTTGCGATGTTGACTCGAACTGCTGTTAGTTTACCTGTGGCATTCATCAGCTTTCTGGAGAGAAAAGAAAAGGTGAAATAAATGAGCGTTGGATATGTAGTTGCGCGTCCATCAGCATGCCGCGCGTCTCAGGGACAGATGGTGCTGCATTGATTTCATGATCTCATAAACAATTGGAAAGACACTCTTAACTGTGGCACATGGAATTATGCTGGTGTTTGGAGATGATGAGTGACGGTATTTCTTGTAAAATATTAATATACAATGATAAACAATGAGTTCGCAGTATTAACAGGTGATCTAGGAAACAGATCGCGCTGCGTGAAGTTTGCCTGGAAAACCTCACCTTTACGCACGACTCGTGCAACCTGACAAAGCGGAGATTTTTCTCAGTCTGAGAAGCTGAAATATGTGCGCCGAGCGGAGACAGGAGCCCAATAAAGATCAATACAGTTTTGTCTGAAGGCAGATCACTTTTGACAAGTGGTTCGATGCCATGCAGAAGGAAAAAAACGCCTCGAAATGTCATTATGAGACATTAACATGTCCAAGCACAGCCTTCAACTTCCAAAGAGACTCAGATTAGATTATTGCTATCTCTCGATTTAAGAACTGCTCACTGCTCTTCAACTGTTTGTGCTGTTCCATATATTTGTAGAATTACATTATAGATTAAAGATATATTTAGTTATTCTTTTATGTATTTTCCCTGCCTAAAATATTTACTTTTGATATAATAGCCTATCTATCTATCTATCTATCTATCTATCTATCTATCTATCTATCTATCTATCTATCTATCTATCTATCTATCTATCTATCTATCTATCTATCTATCTATCTATCTATCTAAAAATGTAAATATAAATAAATAAATAATATAAATAATAAAATAAACATTTATAAATTATATATAATGTATAAAATGTATAAATATATATTTTTTATAATATATAAAAATAAATAATTAATATAAATATAAAAAATAATTGCATTAATTGCATTTTAAGTTAACATCGCCTTTCGCCCGCTTTCTTTCCACGCTTGTGATTGATGACTGTGGTTGTGACTTCAATGACATTGTCCTGGAGTGATTTGTGACATCTCCGTTATTTTGTTGCGACAGCGTAATTGCTAACATTTGTAGAGATTTAAAAAAAAAAAAAAAAGTGTGTTCGCATCGACACAACCGAGTCATATCTTCCTTTGAAAGCATTCATGTCTGGATAAGTGTGTCATTAGTAGTAAATATACTTAATAAGTAAATTGTAATTAGTAAATAAGCTATGACATATTTCAGTATGCGTGGACTTGCGGGAGTGGACTAGTGGGGATGCACATATAAGTATGTGCTGCAGTAAAACAACTACACCCAGCATGCATCATAGTACGTGTAAAGGCATTGGAGTCCACCCTGGTACCACCAGAGGGCTTACTGTGCTCCAGCGGGCCTGCGGGAGGTTTTGTTTGCCACATCGTAAGCATCATAGCATGGAAATTCATTAGAGAGGCTTGTGTCCAAAAGAGAGCAGGCAGGCAGGTCTCTGCAGCCGCTCGCCGTGTGTTTCACCATCAACACGCTTCGGGTAATGGTGGGCATCCAGTAGACATGCCTCCATTGATTTCACTGTTTTTACAACGCACTTCTCAGAGGCCAGATGGTCGATCAAACTCACTCCGCAAGACTGTAAATGTCGAGGCGAAGAGTGCTTCTGCTGTGCCTGTGTGTTATTAGCTGTCTGCTAGGAAACTAAAACAGGAAGTGCTTGGGAAAGGACAATGCGGTATGCTTATTGTAGTGTCACGAGAACTGTTTTGTGGTATAGAATTAGGTCAGAATTATTGGCAATCCTTTATAGATAGTTTTCAAGACACTAGTATTCAGCTTAAAGTGACATTTAAAGGGTTAACTAGGCAGGTTAGGGTAATTAAGCAAATCATTGTTTAACTGGTTTATTCTGTAGACAATTTAAAATAAATATAGCTAAAAGAGGCTAATAATTTTGACCTTAAAATGGTTTAAAAAAAATTAAGTACTGCTTTTATTCCAGCCGAAATAAAACAAATAAGACTTTCTCCAGAAGAAAAAATATTATAGAAAATACTATGAAAATTTCTTTGCCCCATTAAATATCACTTGAGAAATATTTGAATATTTCCCAGGGGGTTAATAAATTTGCCCTCAGCTCAGTATTCATCAGTGTACATCAATGCACATCTTAGTATTTGCCGAGGTGACCTCACCAGGGTCACGTGTTTTTGAGCAGGTCACATGACGAGCGTCTAATCGCAGCAGATTTAAAAACAGCCTTTAATGGCCAAACTCAGTGGGTTTTCAAAAAGCCAGCTTGACTTTTTAGTCTAGATGTGATTCAGCGCTGTCACTCAAAACCTTTCAATATCGTTCAGGGCAGCTGCAGCCTATCAGAATCCACTCTAGATTTGGCACAAACAGCTCTGGACCGCATCCAAATGTCAGCGCCGAGTCGTGCTTACGTCTTGAAAAATAATGACAAACTTCCAAAAGATTAGCTTTTTTTCCCCTCTGGAATCATAATCCTGACGTTTTATATTTTATTTTATTTTATTTTATTTTATTTTATTTTATTTTATTTTATTTTATTTTATTTTATTTTATTTAAAGAAAGGGTCAGCTGATTGACATTTCTCAAATGTCTTCGTGTACTTTTACACACATTGTCTTCATGATTATTATTATGTTTTTAGTAGTACTTAAGCTTGTCTATTTTGTCCATCTCAGTTCTGTTTTTTTTTTCCAGCAATAGGTTTAATGGGATAAATGTCTAATGCCTTAAATGAGAGAATCAGCGCCAGCAAAAGATTTATTGAAAAATCAATGGTTTTATCTACTTAAGAGTTACAGTGCTTTATTATGACCACTTCATCAATCTCACACACTTGTTTTTGTCACTTATTTATTCATTCATGTATTTAGTTTCTCCTTTTTCCATCTTGAAAGACATTTTGACATTCTCAATTTATAGAGTGGAGGTCAAAATTATTAGCCTTTTTTTCTTTTTCAAAAATTTGATGTTTAATAGATGCTACCACAGTTGACCAACCCTAAACACAATAGAGAACATGACCGTTTAGTTCCCTCTCCCCACTCCCAACACCCCCCCACCCTTTTGAAAGGGAAGGACTTTTGCTTCAGAAAGACCTAGAGAATAAATGTCTTTAATTTGGACTTTAATTTTTGGTAGCGACGAAGCCTTTTTTAGCTCTTTTTTTAGTTTTTTTAGCCTCACATTGATGCCTTCTCAAATTTGTTTTCACAAATAGTTGTAGTTTTAGATGGATTGTTGATGTAGATGCTAGTAAAATAAGACAAACAGCATACAAAAAAGACCTACAGTGGCGATTCCTACAATACTTCATTGGCTGTTTCACATGCCAGTATCTGATTTGCAGGTGCACTGTATAGTTAATGAAGAGGAAAGATGTTAAAGTGGCTCAATGCGGTATATGAGACACAAATATTTAATAATAGTCCAGTCTACACAGTCTGGTCAAAAACTCCAGACTCCTGTTACACAGCAGCAGGAAGTATATATAACGAGTTCATTTGTAAAACAGCTCATTTTTTTTTACAGAGATCGTTACTAAAACTGGAGATGTTAGTAGTTTTCAGAAATCATGTTTTTACATTAATTAAATATGAAAGTTTTCAATTGCAAAAAAAAAAAAAAAAAATTTATTTAAAAAAAAACATGTGAACAAAAAAATTAAGTGAAGTTTATTTATAAACTAACTTCGAGAGGATCATGTGCTGATGATTGCTTCTGGCTGGTCCTGCATTATTCAATTTATGATTGACCAATCAGACGATTCCTAAGCCACTTTAAATACCCTAAGTTCCATATAACAACCATCTACGTTTTAAAGACCATTTACGTTTCTGTGTGGAGTTTGCATGTTCTCTTAGTGTTGGCGTGGGTTTCCTCTGGGTGCTTCAGCTTCCCCCCAAATTGAATAAACTAAATTAGCCATAGTGTATGTGTGTGTGTTTGAACAAGTGTGGGTGTTTCCTAGTACTGGGTTGTGGCTGGAAGGGAATCCGCTGTCTAAGAACATATGGTGGAATATTTATTTCTACGACCCCTCGTAACTAAAAGACTAAGCCAAAAAAATGACTGAAAATTAAAATAACCTCTTCATATATCACCCTTTTAAAAGATCAGACTGTCAAGAGAAGGTGGCCATTTTACTGGGTGAAAAAACAATGAGGATATATAGTATTATGTTCCAACTCATTATCTGCATTAGATGGTTTTTACACAGATTTTATTTTTTACAGTTCATCCAGAGATCATCTTCAAGACAAGATCTTGAATTTTATGTACCGAATTTGTACAAAATTTATACTAAAACTTTTGTTTCTCTTTAACATATGAATACCTATTGATGTACAGTAGAGGTGAATGAGGTGGCAGAGAAGCTGACTTAAACTTGCTCAGAGAAATGCTGTTGCTGTCAATCATTGTTTACTCGGCTGCCAACTCTCACGCATTCAGCGCACATTAAACAATTCATTTTACTTAATCTCATCAGTATTGTATGTATAAGTCTATATATATATATATGTATATTTATATATATATATATATATATATATATATATGTGTGTATATATATATATATATATATATATATATATATATATATATATATATATATATATATATGTGTATATATATATATATATGTATGTATATATATATATATATATATATATATATATATATATATATATTTATATGTGTATATATATATATATATATATATATATATATATATATATATATATATATATATATATATTTATATGTATATATGTATATATATATATATATATATATATATATATATATATATATATATATATATATATATATATATATATATATATATATATATATATATATATATATACTACGCCACTGCGTCGCCCTTTAGATTTAACTCTAATGAAATTAGTATATTTATGAAAAAGATTTCTTAAATGATCTTATCACTTCAGTTGTGTTTTCACATTGTTTTCCAGTTACATTTAGATTTTCTT
Source organism: Danio rerio (assembly GCF_052040795.2). Taxonomy (NCBI): domain Eukaryota; kingdom Metazoa; phylum Chordata; class Actinopteri; order Cypriniformes; family Danionidae; genus Danio; species Danio rerio. The sequence goes on along the minus strand of NC_141036.1, from coordinate 3,915,338 downwards.
TCTTTTACTTATTTAGAATATAATAATGATTGGATAATAATAACAACAAAACTCTTAATATAATAATTATTTTATAAAAAGCATTTATTAAAATAACATATTTATAATTTTTGGCAATGCAGTGGCGCAGTAGGTAGTGCTGTCGCCTCACAGAAAGAAGGTCACCGGTTCGAACCTCAGCTCATTTGGTCGGTTCTGTGTGGAGTTTGCATGTTCTCCCTGTGTTCGCATGGGTTTCCTCCAGGTGCTCCGGTTTCCCCCACAGAACAAAGACATGCGGTACAGGTGAATTGGGTAGGCTAAATTGTCCTAAATTGTAGGCTAAAGTGTATGAGTGCGTGTAGATGTTTCCCAGAGATGGGTTGCGGCTGGAAGGAAGGGTTGCGTGCTGGACAAGTTGGCGGTTCATTCCGCTGTGTCAAGAAAATGAATAAATGAATGAATGAATGAATTTATACTTTTTACATATTCATAAATAAATGGGGGTGTGGCTTGGTGTGAGGCTTAGGGGTGGGGCATACAGTCTCACTCCAAGCTAAAACCAAAAGTTGGCAGCCCTGGTGTTGCCAACTTAGCCATTTTGTTGCTAGATTTAGCAGCCTTTCAAAAAGCACCTACAGTAGCAACAAATTAACAATTTTTAACATTCGTTTGGCTACTTTTAAAGCATGCTCTCCGTTTGTTGGCAAGACATTTTTGGCTTTCAATATTTGATATTTCTTGGGTTAAAGCTTGGAAGTTGACAAATAAGTTTTGCGTAAATAACAAAATACAAAATACTCCATAGAGTTTATCCTGCTAAACATGTTTTGGAAAGATTTAAACTTATATGTGTAAATTTTGTGGTCAAGAAAAAGAAACAATTTTGCATCTTTTTTTTCATTGTATGTACTCAATAATATTTTGGAAAGATTTGGAATTGTTTATTAACAAAAATTGAGTTTGAGATAGAAATTGGTTTATACTGTTTTAGTACTGAAGTACTGTTTTATTCTGACAACGAGAACTTAAACTGTAAAGGACAACATATTTTAAATTTCTTTATGCTGTTAGGGAAATACCATATACAACAGAAAAAGTGGGCTCAATGTAAACCAAACTTTACCCATTACCTGAATGACTTTAAAGTATATGGTTACACTTTACAATAAGGTTCATTAGTTAATGTTAATTAATGCATTTACTAACATGAACAAATAATGAACAATACATTTACTACTGTATTTGTTCATGTTAATAAACGTTAGTTAATGAAAATACAGTAGTTCATTGTTAGTTCATGTTAACTCATGGTGCATTAACTAATGTTAACAAGCATGGACTTGGATGTTAATAATGCATTAGTAAATGTTCAATTATGATTAATAAATGCTGTACATGTGTTGTTCATGATAAGTTCATGTTAGTAAATGCATTAACTAATGAACCTTATTGTAAAGTGTTACCAAGTAAATGTAAATCTTTTAGAACAATCACAAAACAAAAAAGCACTGAAAACATGTAATGCTCTAAACACATTTAATTTCATGTAAATGTAATTTAACTTTTTTTATAAAAAAAATAAATATTTTATAAAAGATTTATAAAAAAAAGAACCTATTTATTGTGCATCTGGATAGAATGTTTTTAATATAATATAATACACTGCACCTAAGAGAGTAGAGACATGACGGGCTGACGCTTGTCAGATACATGATGATGTCACTGATATGCAAATTAGTGCTTGACGTCATCTGGCAACATTTAGCTACTTTTCAGGCAGGCTTTAGCTAGTTTTTGTTGGAAATAGTTGGCAACACTGGGTTTACTTCTATAAGTCAGTTTAACTGTAAGAGGATTGATCGAATAAGTCGATAGAAGGTTTGAGAAGAAATGTCATGCTCCCTTGTAAAAGTATTTTGCAGTATTTTCAAAATACAAAATACTGTATTTTATTTTGGTACATTTCTGCCTGCTGTATTTCCTAGCTTACTTTCATACACATAAAATTGAGGTATTTTTTTTATTTTATATACATTTGTATTTTTAATACATTTCAATCAATTTTTTACCCATCCCTGACTGTAACAGTACACAAAATACTATCAATCAATAAGAGACATTGACAAATACAACAATAAAATAAAGAACAATAGAAATATACAGTAACCACATCAAGAATAATAATAACATAAAAAATAAAGAAATGTCTCCTCCGTGTTTCCAGTGTGCTGAAAAAAAAATGAGCGCAGGAAGCAAAGATAAATTTCTAAAGAAGCTGACAACAAGAATTGTGTCACTTTATACGACGGCCATCAGTTGGGGAGGGAAAATGAATTTTTAATTTCGGTGCAAATTTAATCTATAAGCTGTCATGGGCGAGTCTTCCGGCACAGGCTAGAGGTCGATGCGTCTGCTCTTTGTGTATATGTATGTGTGTGTGTGTGTGTATGAGCCCAGCGCACAAGTTTCTTTGATGTTCACCGTTGTCGGAGATGCAGCAAGACAGCATCGCACACACAGACATGCACAAACACACATGCATACTGCAGTGCACACACACAGCTGTCTGATTTCACTGAAGCTGTTGTACACGCTCTTCCATTTACGGAGTCAGCACACTTATGGCCTGCCGATTAGCTTCAGTGCCGTTAATGAGAGCGAGCAGATGTCGGTTTTGTTCGCATGAAACCCTGAATCAAATGCTCCGTACTCTCTTCTCTCGAGTCAGTGTTACCCTGCTATTCTGAAGCCGAGATCTACTTTACACACACACACACACACACACACACATCCTCGCTGGTTTCTGCATAAATTCAGCATATACAAAGAAGATCGGAATTAGATGGGAGCCAAAATGGTGCTCGTGGCATGATTTGATTACATGTTAATGCAGCAGAAAATCTGTGTTACATGAGTGTGTGCAGCTTGATCTGGAAATCTATGCTTTGTATGGAGAAATGAAAAGCACAGGTTGGATTTTTGGTCAGGTTTATTCCATTTTTAAATCAGTAATACACACTCATGCTGATGACTTATAATTTAGCTGTCATTTTAAACTAACCGGATGCATTTCTAACATTTTTAAATCAGTTTTTGACTGTCAGCTGCACTCAGAAATGGAGGCTGTGGGTTAAGAAATAGGCAAACAGCTATTGTTTTATGCTAATGTTGTAAGTAATGCAATCCTTCTAAAATCTTGGCAATAGGGTGAGGTGAAGTGTGTCATTTTTCACTATGCTAGCACTGGCAACTGACATCGCATTTGACAGGTTTTACATACAAATTAATATTAATATTGAATAGATGAATGGGTGAAATTCAAATTCACTGCTGCTGTTTTCTGACAGAATGAAACACTTATTTACTAAATCTCTTTACTAATTAACTCATCTGCTTTACGTTAAAACATCTTGTTTTTAAACAATGACATCAAACATAAATAGTGTATGTGAATTCAGAATTTCACTCAGTTTTTTTCCTAATATCTGTACACTACATGACACAAGTCTTGTCGCCTATCAAAGTTTTAGGAACAACAAATAATAACTTGACTTCTAGTTGATCATTTGGTATCAGAAGTGGCTTATGTGAAAGGCAAAGGCCTCTAGATTACCAAAATAAAATATGATCATGCCGTGATTTTTAATTATTAAATTAGGACAGTAAGGTCTGACTTTGCTTGGACAAAAGTCTTGTGTATGACTCCCATGAGCTTGGAGGACTGCATCCATACATCTCTGCAATGACTCAAATAATATTTATTAAATATAAATCTATTAATAAATCTATTAATATATCTAGTAATAAAGTCATCTGGAGCTGCAAAGAAAGCGTTCTTGCAGGACTCCCAGAGAACATCAAGATTCTTCATCTTACTTAAGACATACTGAATAATGTTTAAGTCTGGGGACTGGGCTGGCCAATCCTGGGGCACCTTGACCTTCTTTGGGTTTAAGAATTATGATGTTGAGGCTGAAGGATCAGAAGGAGCGCTATCCTGCTGAAGAATTTGCCCTCTCCTGTGGTTTGTAATGTAATGAGCAGCATTAATGTCTTGATACCTCAGGCTGTTGATGTTGCCATCCACTCTGTAGATCTCTCACATGCCCCTGATACTGAATGTAACCCCAAATCAAGAAAACGTGACTGATTTCTGTGAGAATCCTGGCTCCATGCCGGTTCCAGTAGGTCTTCTGCAGTATTTGTGATGATTAAGATGCAGCTCAACAGATGATTCATCTGAAAAATCGACCTTCTACCACTTTTCCAAATGATCAACTAGAAGTCAAGCTATTATTTTTGCTCTTACAACTAGGAATGACAACAAGACTATTGTCAGGTGGTATATGACATCCTGAAGTGGAGAACAATTATGTGGATTATTGAAATGTTCCTCAGAAAAGCAAAGTTCTTTAAAGAGCTGATTAATAATATTAAAAAAGTTCCCAGGGAACCCAAAATGGTTCTTGTAAAGCATCAATGAACTGTAAAAAAAATTTTGGATTCCACATAATCAATTTGTGTTGCGACTACATTAAGGAATTAAGTTAACTTATTAGTTTTTACAAATTTAAGTCGATTAAACAAAAAAAATTAAGTTGACCAAACAGAAAACTCAATAATTTTGTTCTTACAGCTTAATTTAAATAGGTAGTCTGATTGCGAACAACATTTTTTGGAGGGTGTAAAAGATTTATTTTAAAGAATTTAAGCATACACGTTTATCTTGTTTCTTCTTCTTTGCCTGTTTTCGAATCCAATTGTTGGAGCCATTTTCCTTTTTTCAATTTTAGGTTTGTACTGAATAGGCCGAGGTTTGATAATTATTGTATTTTATTTATGTTCGAGTACTTGCTTTAATGTTTTGATTTTGTGAATGAAGACTTTTATTTTATCGATGCAAATCAGGATTTAAGGCAGCTAAGGTACTAAGTGGAGCAAGTAAGGGAAACAATTTTCAGACTGTGAGTTTTTACATGGTGACTGGTGCTACTTAATAGCAATAAAGCTATTTTACTGATGAATCATGATGCGATTGAAATAAACCATGAAAAGGTTTCACAACAGACTCACGCATCATTGTTTGCCCTTACTGAGATAGCGGCTTAGAGCAAAATGCTACCACACCAATGGTTCTGTAGATGTGTAACAGTTCCCTCTACCATATAACAGTGAAAACATGCAAGAACTTACGTCAATGGAAGAGAAATATTGTGTCATAGCTGACAGAAAAAAAACTCAAACCACATCATCAACTCATGTTGCAGGCGATTGGTTGCTTTCACCTCAGGAGCCAATGAGCTTGCTTCTCAATTATTTAAATAGCTTAGTGCTGTTTGCGTTAGCAATCTGCAACACATTTTCAGAGATTCTGCTGCATCCCAGCTCCACCTGTGTAGAGATCGTCTATGTTTGTGTGGGTTATATTCTCAGCATGTGTGTGAATATACTGACAAGACACGGTATTCACTCTGCACCAGTAATCAAAGCAGCAGCAGCAGCGTAGCAGTTCTATGACACCAAGACCAAACATATCAACATTGGCATAGACATAGTCATCACCATACCAAATCTCTCAGAGAGTTGTCGAGGCAGAAATAGAAAAGAGAAAAGCATTAGCACATGAGTGCTGTTTCTCGAAGTCACATGTAATAACAGCTACGACAAGAAGAACAACAGTGATTTGCTAGAGTAATGCATTTCAGAGCAAAATTATTATGTTCATTTCTCTACCAATGAAAATACTTCAAAAAACATCAAACTCTGTGAGTCATCGAGTGAGTCAGATACTAAAAGGTGGTCTGGAGCAGTTCCCGCCTTTTCCTCAGTAGTGACGTGTCATGGAGTGAAAGAAAACACAGAGTTTTAAGAAGAGAAAGTAACAGAGTAGGGCTGCACAAATAACGTTTCAGCATCGATATCGCAATGTGATCACTCGCAATATTCACATCACTGGATATGCAACGTTGACTCTGGATTATAATCGATCATTTGCATGTGTCATTGAGACTTGTGATTGTATGAGGATTTGAAAAGCATTCAGGGCTATAAGTAATTGTACCATTTGTAACTTTAATAACTATTCATTTCATTCATCTTATTCATAAACTGAAGACTATTATTATTTATTTAGCAGGATTATTCTACATTTCATTATTCAATTACTAGCATTTTACAAGCCTTATGACGCGTTTAGCATTCAATTTATTCACCTTTATTTGTATAGCGCTTTCACGTATTGTGTTACGTATTGTGTACGTTTTAATGTTGATTGTGTCAAAGCAGCTTCACATAAATGGTCATAGTAACTGGTTTAGGGTAGTTCAGTTTTTAGTATTCAAGTTCAGTTCAGTTTAGCTCAGTTCAGTGTGGTTTAAAATCATTACTGAGATTTCAAACACTGAAGAGCAAATTCATCGATGCATAGCTTTTCAGATCCTGAACCATGCTAGCCAGTGGCGACAGCGGAGAGGGAAAAAAACTTCACCAATAGGAGAGTGAAGAAAAAAAAACCTTGAGAGAACCAGACTCAGTTCGGCACGACCATTTTAATTTCTCCGCTGGCCAAAAGTCTTGTGCTGAGCTGCAGTCTCAGCAGTGGAGGCTGGAAGCTAGTCTCAGCGAAGACTAGTCTGTCCCTGGAGCGTCACTGGAATCAGTCTCATGTTCTCCACTCCCCCATGACCAACAGCGCAGCAGCAGCTCAGGATACGGCCTGGTCTCGAATATGGACACCTTGGGATCATCTTGTCGCTGGTCTTGGATCCAATCAGTGACTCCGCATAATCTGAGGACCTCGGGATGAGTATCCCCAGGTGGAAATGGAGAATAAAGAGAATAATTAGAGTAGCTGCTGTTCATAGTGTATATAAACAAGATGTAGAAACTTGTGTGGAAACCCGCTAAGTGACAGAGGCTAACACAGAGGTCAATTTCCTACACTGTGAAAAAAATGGGTTCCACACAATGAAGGAATGACAGAAGTTTATTTTTTACAAATTTAATAACATAAAACAATCAAGTTGTCCTTCAAAAAAACCCTCAAGAATTGTGTTGCTTCAGCTCATATTAAATAAGTAATTTGAACAAACAGCAAATGTAATTTTTGGATTGTGTGCCATGTCGGGTGGAGGGATACAAACAGCAAACCATTGCGGTGCTCTTCTGTTATTGACCTGGTGCTCAGCCAATCAGATGCTGCAAACTGGACTCTCTTCACTCTTTCTGTAGCTGAGGCCTATAAAGGTCATAGCAAGATGACCAGCAGCAAATAGAGATAACATTACAGAACTAATTCACTGACACACAAGGTCTTCCCTTTCTCCAAGAGCCCTCTACTGTTCTCGGAACAGATGGTGTTTTCATATCACACTACAAAGTGTGTGCTCCACAGCGCTTGGTCTTTGGGGAACATATGTTCTTCATAATAAATATTAAGCTGACTAATCTTACGCCGATACAACTGTACCTCTCCTTGGATCACAAATAAATGATACACCAATACTCCATGATCTCATCAACAGAAATAGTGAGCCGTTGTCCCTGGATGTGCGTGTGTGACCTTCCGAATATGACAGCTCTTGGAAAAAATACATAGCTTGTCAATGTAGTTGTTTTCGCCGTCTCGCTCTTTCAATCTCACTCTTGCTCTGCATTACTCTTTTTTTGCGTGTCATGTGTTGTAGGTGGTGCTACACCAGCAGACAGAATCAAATTTCATGTCCACCCATTTGTCTTTATTACGAGCCCCTGTCTAACGCATCCGATTCCCACTCGCTGCCGTCAAGCGGCTCCCGCTGGGAAAGTCAAACAGAATTAAAGCGTCCAAACGGTAAAACCCCGGACGGTCACAGGTCACGGCGGCACCACAATCAACAATGCCGTTGCTCACACGTGCCGACAAAATATCTGCTGTGACTCTCTGCCTGAAAGCTGGAGAAGCTTGGGAGACTCTTATTTAGTTTGTTAATTAGCTCGAACCTTTTGATCCCAATTTAAAAACCTGCCACGTTGCTGCGCTCGCCTCTTTTGTGCGCTGCCCGGAGCGAAATAAAACGGAGCCCATTTTCCCCCTTTGCTTTTCAAATAGTGTGGCATTCAAGTCCTCCCCCTTCACAGACTCCCTCCCGTTTGATGCGAGCCGCTTTATCCGTCTGCCGACAAACCCAGTGGCTGCACAAACCTACGTTAGAGCACGGATCACCCGTTCCAGCAATAATACACTGTCGGTCTGTTTCCTTCAGCTTCACTGAGTAATGATGACATTAAGGTATATTGATTTTAAATGCACATTCTTGTGAATAGCTACATTGCCTGCTGTATTGGAATGATCACTCACGACAGGAATCCCTTTATTGCATTGTAGTCGATGTGATCAAATTGAGAGACTTTTGCATACAATTCTGTGGTTTTTTTGGTTTTTTTTTTCATGTCTGAAATATTTATTGCACCAAAAATGTCAGTTAGTCTATAACTTAATAATATTATGACATATTTCCTATCATGCCAGAATGAAAATGAGCAGAAATTCAAAAACTAGGTCAGACAATAGGATGGAATTGAGAGCAAACAGTGAGTTTTGTTAAAACATTTGGAGGCTAGGATCCAACACATTGCTTTTAAGGTTCAATTCTTGATATTAACAAACTATTAACCAAGACAGCTTCAATAAACTCCTAATTTGCTGCTTATTAATAGCTATCAAAGTTTAGGGCTGGCTAGGATTAAGGATGTAGAATAAGATCATGCAGAATATGAACTTTGTATGTACCAATAAACAGCCAATACGTTAATAATGCAGGCTAACAAGTTAGTAGCTAACAGGTTAAGAGTTAGAATAGCTACTTAAACGAACGTCTTACCATATTAAAAAACAACAACCAAAAAGGTTATCATTGTAATTGTTTTGAAAACTGGTCCTTAAATTTGAAATCAGTTTCACGAAGATGTTTCTTTTATAACATATTTTGTTTTTGCTAGGCAGAGAGATGGACAAAAAAGAGGGAGACTGAGGCCCAGTTCCAATTCTACCCCTTAGCCCTTCCCCTTATCCCTACCCCTCGTTTCGTAGGTTCACGTGAAAGGGTAGGGGTGTCCCAGTTCTCTTTGGCTTGAAGGCTTAGAGCTAACTATGGCCCTTGAAACAGATTTTCCAGGACCACACTCGAAACCAAGGTGTACAAGGATTTCCCAGAATACACAATCTACAACGACAGCATTGCTGCACACAGAAGTCAGGAGATGCAAAAACTAGTATTTTTTGTCATTATTACAATTTTTTTACAACAAACAAGCATATGTTTAATACATTCATAATGGTGTTCATGTTTTACCGTCATGCTTTAAAAAAAATTTGATATCTATAATCCATAATAATAATAATAACTCCTGTATAGTACACACAGAACATTTTGTCACTGGATGACACTCAATTATCCTTTTAGAATAGTCTAGTGGCTAGAAATGAGCTTTTTACATGGTATAATTTTTACATGTATAATGTATAATGTCTGGTATGATGTTAATGATGTTTTTGTGTGTTTACATAGATGAATATGGCTATGGTGTAAATACACAGTACAGTTACAAGCTTATTGCCACATTATATCGTTATGATTACATAATATTGTTGCTTTTGGTGATTTTCTGAAGATAAACACTTAACAATAACGTAACTGGACTAACTACAGCAGTCGCAATCATTGATCACATATGAAGTAAGAGATCGCAATGACATATGATGAGGTGTGCAGGTGTTGTAGTGCTGTCCCATTGCTTAGGGGTACATTTTTAAACCCTTACCTTTCACACTCTGTTTCAAGGGCCAAGGGGAAGGGATAAAAAAATTGAATTTGGATCAGGCCTTAGTAAATGTAGGCACTTTCTTGATTTTATTTGATGTGTTAAACATTTCGTGCACTAAAAAGATCATACGTCTTAATATAATTGACAAACATTGCCATAGTGTCAGGCGGATTCAACTGGGTGAGTTAAACTGATCAACTTGATTGATTTAAATGACCACCTTCGTTTTATTTTTTTTGATGTGCCCGAAGCATCCTTGAATCTTCTCAAATTATGCTTTGATGTGTCAAGACATCAAAGTCTACATCAAAAGAGGTTTTGATATGATTATTTTTTTCATCCATTTATGTTCCACACCAACCTGAGCTCGCCTTTTCAGATATTATGAACTCTGTGTACATAAAGTTTGGGGTAACTTTGGAGACAAATTTGGAAAGGCGTTTGAGGTACACTTTAGAATGACACACCATGACCTGAAGAATAATATTATCGGAATCAAAGAATTAGCCCAAAGAAACACTGTATTCATAAAACACCAATCAAAAAAAAAATAAAAAATAAAATAAATAAATATATATATATATATATATATATATATATATATATATATATATATATATATATATATATATATATATATATATATATATATATAATTTGCATTATGACAGTTGTTACAGTATGTTAATTTGCAAAAACAGATTTTTTTTGTACTTTTTAGATCATTTTATTTTTTTGTGGAGCTTTTAGAGGTTTTCAGAAATCATGTTATATATTTAGTATAAAAGAGTTTAATTTCAAATTCGGTGACCAAACAATGTAAATGAAATCTTCTTATAGGCCTGTCACCCTTTTAAATCTAAGATAATTAATAGATTAGTCATTGAACAGAGATGATGGGAATTTTACTGGCCATGCAATGGGTGGAAACATAATCAACAAATACTACTTAATGTCGGACTCATTATCTGCATTAAATTATTTAATCTATAGGAAATCATCTTCAAGACACGACTTGTATACTAAACCCAAAGAGAAATCCAAGGTATCTTTAGGTGCAAGTTCAACTTATTACCCGTTAGGCCACACTTAGGTGAACGAAGTGGCAGAGAAAGGTTGTTGTTATCAAATATAGTTTACTTCACTAAGTCGGTTTAATAATGAAGAGATTGATTCAATAGCCCTATTGATGGAAGGTTTGCGAAGAAATTTCATACTACACTTTAAAAGTATTTTGTATTTTAAAATACAAACACACAGTATTTTATTTTGATACATTTGTGGCTGCTGTATTTTGTAGTTTATTTTGATGCACTTAAAATTCACGTATTTGTTATTTTATTTTAAGATACATTTCAATGTATTTTTGCCCATACCTGCAGGTAGTAAGTTTGAAGCACCTTAACTTGGTCTGTTAGTGTTCCTAATAGACCCTTGTTACAACCTCTATCTTGTGATCAACAGGCAAGACGTGAGTTATTGTGCTCATCAGTTCATTGGCACTCCAAGAGGTCTGTGTAGGTCAACCACAGCTTAGCTGAATGAGAGCTGCTTTTGAATTTCAATTGAGCAACAGTTCTTTTCTTCCACATCTCCTTTGTCCTTCTGAGAATCTACAAGTGCTATGGAAAGTTTCTGGTTAGTCTGGCTTGCACTTAACTATTGTGTAAAAGCACTTTAGATTCGTTCCATTACCTAGTAGGTTAATTAACTAAAGAGAACATAGGACGTTGGACTACAATTTCCATTAGCAAAATGTAGTTTGATAATTTTGGGCTGGCTTCAACAGCTGTTTAAAACACAATCCAGTGAAAAGATTAACAAAGCACTCTGTTTTCATTTTATATACAGTTCTCTGTGCATTTGTAGCAGGAGAGATTGAAGTAGGAGCAGAGAGTGTTGATCTCTGTTATAGGAGTGGTGAAGGTCAAGAGACCTACAATTCCCAGAACATCTCAAATGGATGAACCAAAAAAACCAACCCAGGCTCATTCTGAAAACGTAGTTGCATATACATTTCTGGAGACTGCGAAATACGTCCCAGGAGGTACATATTTTTGCGAATCCACAAGAGGCCGCTGTGTGCACTTTTTTATATCCCAAATGTCTCTCGCGAGTGCCATTCTCGCCTTCTGTTCTCGCATAAACCCACCAGAGGCCGCTGTTGACTGACTGTTTGACTGATTGAATGACTGACTGACAAACCGAACAATCAACTGACCCACCCTCCTCCTCCTTCCCTAACCCAACCAATTTTATCAATTGACCTGCCCACCCACTTCTCTAAACCCAACCAACAATTTACAAAAGCAATTCAGAAAAAGAAAGCCCTCGACTGATTTTTTTTTCAGATTTTACCACATTCTCTGTCTGTTGTTTACTTGTTTATTTTATTTTTCGAATTCTGTTTTTGTCTTACCTGATTTCTGGAACTGTTCTTCACTCCCTTCATCGTGGTCAATTCCTCTCTGCATCTCAAATCTGCGGACGTACATGACGAGCTATCTGGACTAACTAGTTGCAGCGGGAAAGCTGTCCACAAGGAGGTAAGCGCGAAAAGTAGTGACGTCATACCGCCCTGTAGCGTTCGTTTAAAAAATAAAAAATGCAGAAATACGTACCTCTGGCTACATAATTTGCGGTGTCCAGAAACATATATAGGACAACTAAGGAGCCTGTATTGAAAAAAGCAGAACTTGAAATTGAGAGAAAAGTGGAGACTTACAATAAGATGAACTTTTGGAGTGTTGCACAAATTTGTTGGGTTTAAAACAATATCTAATCAAAACTTTGCATGGAGTCTTATTTTCAAGCCCGATGTGGTTCATTGTGCAACTTGTTTTTGTTCTTGCCTGCTGGAGATAAATAATAAATCGCTGATTAAAAGATCGCCAGCACTGCGGAGATCCAATAAAAACATTTCCCTGCATGGAAATGGACCGTGTTGAACAATACAGGATTACGGTGAAACTGAATAATTAGCTGAATTTAATTACTACACTGTTCATTGATCGACATCAGATGTGAACTTGGGACCATGGGATTTGCATGAACGCACACCGTTGGCAATCAGTGGGTATTATTTAGCTTAAAAAAAAAAGAGGTAAATAAAAATTCATTCTACTTCAGTTTGCTGTTAATTCGGCGAGCGTTGTTGTGCTGTTTTATTCTTCATGATAAACTCTCAGAGTTTTGCAGGTAACATTTAAGAGGTTGCCGATCCGCCTCATGAAACGGCTGAAATTATTTATTGCCCCGAGAGATACACTATTTGAATCTTGGCATGTCTATACAGTGTGCAGTAGCTTGTAAGGCACTAACACAAAGCTATTACTGAACCGTAAGCCAACCGCTAGTATGGGAAATGTCAGGGGTAGTGTAGAGTCATTCAGGCAGGAGATGAGAGCAGCAAGGTGAACTCTGATCTGCGGAGCTAAAAGATTACCAATAAACACAAGAAAACAAGGGCTTTTGCAGCCGCCCTTGACAATAATGCGGTGTCTGGACTTTGAAAGGTACTGCATAAAGATTTGCCTGCTATAAAGCTCAGAAACAGCATTGTTTTGAAATGCCTAAATTGATTTGGTTTTAAATGTCACGGACAGTCAAATGATTCAGAAAGCAGAGTTTCTGCTGAAGAATCTCGCCACAATTGCTTCTATAGGATAAGCAAACACAGCTCTGCATTGTTATAAATGTAATGTTTACCGTGTGGAGATTTGTCTTTGGTGTAGCAGATATTCTGGTTGAATTGTGGTTCCAAGGTTATTAAAATAAAAAAGCCTACCAGCGTGTGTGTGTAAAAGTCATTATCCACGCGTGAACACGTTAAAGTTTCAGTGATAAATCATCAGTTGTGTTTGACATTAGTTCACTCCAGGTTGTGGGTCTTAAAAAGGATGAATGAAACCCTGTGATTGAACAACATGAAACGAAGCAGTGATTGAAAAGAAAGAGGCACGTCTAGGCCAGGGGACAATCAGTGGGTCTTTGTGCCGTTTTCCCAGCCGGTAATGACATCTGGAACGCCTCGTGCATAGAAATAGGCATTAGAGCTCGGGCAGAATCCGGTGTGGCTGCAACTCTACAAAGATGACAGAATCCACACAGCGAACGTCTGCGGGATGGGGCCTATTAGAGACCGAGCTGCTGACAGACTTGAAAAGAAAGACTTGAGAAGATATTACCTCCAATTATGGGGCTTCCTGACCAGTGTGATCGAGTGAAACTGGGAAGGCTGAGCCCTTTCATAGTCTCGACACGTCAACCTCTTTTTTCGGAGGTCTTATGATGATATAGAGTGGCTTTCTTTCCTCATTCCTTCATCCCTCCATCTCCACATCCTTGTCCTCAGCCCTCTCATCTCTTTTCCTTAAAGATCAGCGATGCAGGGCTGAGTGTTTCATAGTCCTGAGAAAAACACCCCTCGTTCTCTGAAATGGAAAATGTTTTTTGTGGGGGGCTCAACTGCGAAGTGGACCTTATCCTGTCAAATTGCAAATTTAATCCTATCCAGCTTGTGCAATTGGTTGTAATCCCCACTGGGACACAATGGTCTGTTCGCTACTCATCCAACCCATGCCTCATCTGGCTGGATTATAATGTTTCTATTTGAGTAATGATTGCCAATTACACATCTTTATATAATAGCCCTAATGTCATTTGTGTCTGTCCTGTCCAGGGTTTTACTGAACCGACTTCAGCGCATCAGCAGATGAAACATAAAATGATTCGCTTTGCTTAAACCAACCAATCAATTAATAAGCTTAACAAACCTGTCAAATCAGCGATTTAATAAATCAGCCCAGTCAGTCAGATAATCAATTGCTGGATCATCCAACAACTCAACCAATCAATCAGCTAACCAAATCACAGAACTAACTCTGATCTGTGACAAAAGTGCTTCAATCAATCAACCGATCAGTCAATCAACTGAGCCAGTCAATCAGACAACTAACCACACAAACCACTAAAACTGACCATTTGACATCAGCTTTTCTAAATCAATTAGTCAGTCAGTCAGTGAGCCAAATCAACCAAATGACAGATCATCCAAAGAGCCAACTTTATCTGCGGTCACACTAGAGTTGGAGCATGCAAAATTCTGTCGTACAGCGCTGTGAAAAGGGCGGGATTAAACAAGATAATTAAAGATTAAAAAAAACGAGCGTTTGCTTAATGTTTTAAATATCTGTCCAGAGAGGTCATCTTTTGATTCTCGATTGGTCTCACGCAGTCAACTAACTAACTAACCATATCACTGTACCAACCAGTCAGTCAATCTCATTAACTTTAGTCTGTGACTTACTATCTAGCCAACAACTAACTAACTAACTAACTAACTAACTAACTAACTAACTAACTAACTAACTAACTAACTAACTAACTAACTAACTAACTAACTAATAACTAACTATATTACTGTACCAACCAGTCTGTCGATCCCATTAACTCTGGTCTGTGACTGGCTGACTAACTAACTAACTAACTAACTAACTAACTAACTAACTAACTAACTAACTAACTAACTAATTAACTAACTAACTAACTAACTAACCATATTACTATACCAACCAGTCGGTCAATCCCACTAACTTTGGTCTGTAACTAACTAACTAACTAACTAACTAACTAACTAACTAACTAACTAACTAACTAACTAACTAACTAACTAACCATATCACTGTACCAACCAGTCCGTCAATCTCATTAACTCTAGTCTGTGACTTACTATCTAGCCAACTAACTAACTAACTAACTAACTAACTAACTAACTATATTACTGTACCAACCAGTCAGTCGATCCCATTAACTCTGGTCTTTGACTGGCTGACTAACTAACTAACTAACTAACTAACCATTACTATACCAACCAGTCGGTCAATCCCACTAACTTTGGTCTGTAACTAACTAACTAACTAACTAACTAACTAACTAACTAACTAACTAATCACTATACCAACTAATTTGTGACAGCAGATAAAAGCCTTTAAGTCAATCTAACAGTCAGTCAGTCAATTACTCAATCAACTATATATCAGTTGAGTTAAAACGATCAGTCAATTAACCACCCAAGCCACTGTAACACATACTTAATCAACACAAGTAGATCATGTCTTTGATTTTACTACTTCAATTAGTGAGTCAGTCAGTCAACTAACCTTTCAAATTGCTCTTCAGACCAGTGAGTCAATCCTAGTAACTCTAGTCTGTGACAAAAGTGCTTCAATCAATTGAATCAACTAGTCAGTCAATCAATCGTCAGTTTCGCAAATCAGCCAGTCAACTAACCACCTAAACCAAAGTACCAACCACTCAGTCACTCCCATTAAATTTGATCTGTGATAAATCAACTAAATAAAGTTGTCCATCCCAATAACTTTGGAACAAACATGCTTTAGTCAATCAAGCAGTCAATCACTAATCAGTCAACAAACCACCCAAACCACTCTACAACTACTGTTAATCCCTATAGCTTCAACCAGTCAGTCAATTTTCTGACCATCCCAAAATCCAATCAGTCAGACAACTAACAAAGCTAGTCATTCAAACTACTGCACCAACCAGTCCATCAATCTGAGATTCTCCAGTCTGTCACATCAGTTCCTGACACCGTCACACAAAAGTAGCTATTCTGTGATTTTCCAGTAATCTGAGTGGCTTGATTTGTCTCAGCTAGAAGGAATAAACGCTGATTGCCTTCCCCAGGTCTTGATGGCAAGTCAGAGTGCTCTCCCTTCAGAAGGAACGCGCTCCTCTGGGGACTGATTGGCTTCTTGGCCCTCACAGAGCTGGCTGACATGTTAGCTGTGTAGCGCCGGTACACCTGACAAAGCCCTCATGATTGGAAGACTTTCTCTGCCCTGCCGAGCCTGAAGTATATCAATTCTTTAGTGTGAATTTGCCCCAGTTCACAAATGTCGCATCCATGCTAGATTATCAAAGGGTGATAGATGTTTCACCCAGTGAACTTCTGACAATATTTGGAAAGATGAAGAGATGAGCTGGTATCAGAGTACCAGGACAGAGAAGGGATATCCGGCTTCTTGTTGTGAGTGTTGGGAACATCAACAATGTGCCAAATTCTCAAATATCGAACCTATTTTTTTTCGGGCAGTTTGCAATATGATTTTAACACTAATGAAAAGTAAACTGTGAACTGAATTTAATCTAAAAGAGACGTTTGTGTACAGTTTCTATTGATCAATGCAGTGTTTTAGGCATATTTCCAGATGTAGACAAGTGTACTTTCAGCATTTTAAACAGCAGATCCGGGTGTTTGCATTGCAGTAATGCTGTAAGCAATAAGGATTTTATTATTGCACTTTAATTTCCAAAAGATGTTAGAAATAGTTTCTTTTTTTTATTAGAATTTCAATCATAGTTTCATTCTTCACCACTACCTGGTACGCATTAGAGCCAGTTTTGCAGATGTATTGTAAAGTCTCTTTCAGAATACTTCAGAATACCTCTGCATCACAGAAAGGTAATTTTAACCTGTTACCCCAACGCTCAATTTTGGGTATTTACACCTACCTAACTTTACATAGTAACCGTTCCTGACTCCAGTAAGCTACAAACACAAATTATGTATCATTGGAAAGAAGACACTTTGAGCTTTACTGTGGTAAAAGGAGAAGTTACATGTTAAAAAAATATAAAAAGTTAAACATTATGAAGTAATGAGGAAAAGAACTATTGTGTTCAATATTTGTTTTCCATATACAAACACCGGAAAACATTAATGTAACATCCTAGAAAAAAATATGACTTGAAAGCCAAGTATTTCATACTTTCAGAGTTTATATTTCAAATTTGATGAAAATAGCATGCAAATTGACATTTCTGTAAAAAGTTTTCTGATGTTGTTGTGGAAAGTTGTGTTGGATCTCGACAAACATTTTCTAGGTTTTAAAAAGAGGCTGAGGTCTTCGAAGTTCTCAAGTTGAAGTAGTTTATTGTTACAGCAGAGTTGGTCGATCGATCTCTCACCCCCCAATGTCCAAAAACCCACAGTTCATATACATTTTTTCCCATAGTCATCATGAGATTTTCCGCCTCCAATAGGATCCTTGCCTTTAAATTGACTGCTGTTTGTTTTTCTGTTTTTACATATCTTGAAGGTCATATAGCATGTGCTTACCATCATGTGTTTGCACATGATCATGTTGTTTCCATACTTTCTAAATGATTCTACTTATGTATGCTATTTTGGCGAGGGTTTACATTGTCTGAATGTTCTCATTTAGGCGCATGACGTGCTGTGCTTTAATTGTGAGGCCCTCAATTATAAGGCCCTACATACCTGTGTGTTTTCCTCTGCATAACTTGGATGTATTTCTATATGTTTTAACTGTGTATTTTAATAACAATCTATATTTTAATAGTGGCAGATTACATAGTGATTACATAATAAAAGTTCCTCTATATGCATCAGAAATGCATCAGAAATTCTCCTATAATGTCGATGTCCTTCTCTCAAATTTTTGTTGCAGGCACATGACGTCAACATGACGTCATATTGATGTTGTATTCCAACTTAGCCCAATGTCGTGGGGACGTTGGATTTTGTTCGGAAATCAGAACCCAACATCAGACTGACATTGATGTTCAACGTCCAACTTAAAATCAACTAAATATCAATGTCTAATCATGTTAGACCTTGACGTTGTTTGGACGTTACCGCTGTGACATCTATCTGATGTTGGATTATGGTAACTTTCCAACACGACCTAAAATCAACTAAATATCAATGTAATTTGACATTGTCATTGGAAGTCAAAATAACGTTGTCCTTAGATGCTGGCTAGACATTGAATTTTGGTCACCTGACATCATGACCCATATCCAACCTAATATTAACATCTTATGATGTTGTGTGCCTGCTAGGGTTGCCACAGATACTTTGGCAAAAAAAGCATCTCAGCCTGTAATAATTATAATTTAAATAATTTCCCAATTTTTCTCAAATTGTGTTTATTTTTCAACAATTATACTGAAGTTAAGTTACTGGAAGGATTATGGAATATCAATTTTAATCATACCTTGCCAACACTCCTGTTTTTCCCAGGAGTCTACCATATTTCAGACCCATCTCCTGTCACCCCTCCCTTTTTGTAATTTCTTTCAAAAATGCCGTAATTCCTTCGTCATACACACCACACCACCCCCACCCTTCCCTAGCCCTAAGCTTTTTGGTACAATCTGTAAAACCCCCTGGTGGCCAACTTTGGTATACTATCCAATTGTGCAGTCGCCCAAAACCTGGTCTATAGTACAGTTACCACAAACATCACTGCGCACATCTCCAGCCCCATCCCCTGGTTCTCACCTCTGACAAACTGCAAACTGATGAACAGTTTTTAATTTTCAGAAAGATAATGCATCTTAATATCTGTTTGACTGAGGAACGCTTAAAAGAAAAGTATCACATCAAAATACCTTGCATGATTCAGTATTAAAAACCCTTATAATATTTGGTCAGCCCACATTTCACTGCTATACACCTACTGTACGTTTCCCAGATTTGCACACAATGACAACATGATTATAGCCAGGGTCTAGGCCAGCGTCTAGGCCAGGGTTGTCCAAACTCGGTCCTGGAGGGCCAGTGTTCTGCAAATTTTAGCTCCAACTTGCCTCAACACATTTGCATGGATGCTTCTAGAAAGCCTAGTAAGAGATTGCTTGCCCAGGTGTGTCTGATTGGGGTTGGAACTAAACTTTGCAGGACATCGGCCCTCCAGGACAGAGATTGGGCAAACACAGATTTGTTCCAGATCTTTCAAGCTGGTTGGTTTAAGGAACACAATTTTTAATTTAAATAGTGTCATGTTTCCACCCTCCATTAAAATGTGTTTTCAGTGATCCCATAACAAGTGGGCAGCCAAGACACATTACCATTTCCACCTGGAATCAACATATTTTGTGACCACTTATGTTGAGATTTCATCAAGACCCTTCAATCTCATTTCGTCACACTCTACATCACTTTTTCAGGAGTGCTCATTGTGACAGAAGTACAGCTGAATGAATGATCATATTGTGGGGCTTACAAACTAGCAGCAAATCAAGTGGATGAAAAGGATGTGGATGTTGAACTATAATTTGAGTTTAAATCTGTTTTTCAGTAAGAATACCTTGTTGTAGGACACTTTCACACAACACTCACTATATCATGCATATGTTATGTCAGTAGTATGAGTATTTACACAACCAAAGCAATCTAAATCGATGCCTTTTTCACTATTGGTGATTTCGCTAAGTAGTCAAAATTAGCAATATACACTGATTGTAGATACATTCCCAGTGCTACACATTTAAAAACCATGAAATATGTTCCCTGTGCTACATATCCTTGCAGATTTTGCTTTCAACAGAGAATGTAAATATCAAATATGTTACTAGGACACATTTTTTCATATTCTTATAAACCCACCAGAGGGCGCTGTGTACATTTTTGCCAAAATCAACACCCTTCTTGCAAACGTCTGAGAGAAAGAAGCTGGTCAGCTTGTCATGTGCATATCAGCTCACTATTTCACCTTGTTTTTGAAACTATCCATCACCAAACTCGAACCTTGGTTTTCAGTGTCAAAAGTCAGATGGTGTTAGTCGCAAACTACTAAGCAAAATGGTAATGTCATCTAAAAGGAGGTAAGCAGTCAGCGGTATATTGCAAAAAGGAATGAAAGTTGTCAGTAGCTTCATACCTCACCATAGAGTTAATTTTACACACAAAATGCAACCATTTATAGCCCAGGGCACATATTATATTAGTGTTTATCATATTCTGGGCACATATTCCCAATGAGCCTGTTTTGAAAATTAGACAAAATCAAAATATTTCACATATGTATTCAGAGTAATGTTGTCATGATACAGGATTTTCGGTACCAATCAGGAACTTCAGGAATCTCTTGCTAACATTTGAGCGCTGTTGAGTGCACTCTTAAAAGTTGCTGATTAGCCATTGTGTCCACATGCTCAACAAAAAATGTCTGTGACTGGCCATGAATGTCATCATTTCACCACTCTTCTCCGAGTGCAAACACAGATAAACAGACACTGGAGTGTTTCAAAGTTGCAAAGATCAGACAATCCATAGACAGATAGCCCAAATTTCAGCTCATAGACAGACCAGCTGATCAATGCTGCTTTGAAACACTCCAGTGTAGGGGTGGACTGGACATAGATAGCATCAGCCTCATAAATTGCCTGACCCTTCCTCCCCTCTTCCGTTCACTTACCGATCACCCCTAGCCACAGCCCCGTTCTTCACTTACTAATCACCCTGCCCCCATCCTACCTCGTTCTTCACTTACCACCCCACTCTTCACTTATCGATTATCGATTGGTACCCAAATTCCAGTTTTGGAAAACAACACTAATTCAGAGAGTTGTTCTTTTGTGATAAAATAAAATGTACCTTAAAACCTGGTATAAATGGAGGTCACAGATTTTCAGGACTTTCAGGAGAACTGGGCAAGACAACTCTAGGACATTTATCTTTTTGTCCTCTGGCCACTCCAGTGTTGCTTTGGCCTTACGCCTGGGATCATTGTCCTGCTGAAAGGTGAATTTTCTTCCCAAGCTTCAGCTTTATATATATATATATATATATATATATATATATATATATATATATATATATATATATATATATATATATATATATATATATATATATATATATATCCTTTTATTTTTAGAAGACTGAAGCGACTCTTCCCTTGCAGTATTTTCTACATTTACCTTCATTCCCTTATCCAAACAAGATGTCCAGTCGCATCCCCACAACATATTTTACCCTAAAAGCTTGTGTGCACAGGGACATGCTTATTGATGACATTTAATGCGTTGGCTAAACAAAATGGCAGATGTAAAAGCACCATTTAAGAAAACTACCTATTTTTTGAGATTGGTCCTTTCTGCAAAAATCAAAGGCTGCATTCGTCTCCACTCTTAGACACAATTTGCAAACTTCCTTTCGCTTGATACCTTACATGAACATAAGATTGACTCCTAAATTCTGACCACTCCAGCACCTATATGTTGCAAAATGCAATGCGATTGAGACATCACAACAGTGTTCCCATATGCTGAAGTGTTTAGGCCATCCCATTTAAACCCATTCAGATGCTTCACCAGTGTAACGTAATCAAGGACATGCATCTAAGTGAGTGAAGTGCATGAAACATTGTACTGGAAACAGAAAGAGATTTAGAACGTTCACTCAGAATGGCTTGGGTATGAATGCCAAAGAAAAGCATATTGTAAATGCTGAAGAAACTGTAAGCGTAAGCAAAAATATCCCCTGTGTTTATGTGCCATAAATATGTTGTACACATAGGATTTTCAGATTTGGCCCAAAAGCACTGTTTTGGACTTGTCATCTCAAAACCTTTTCCCACATCAATGTAGAGTCACTCATAAGCTTTCTGACAAACTCTAGATGACCGTACAGTTGGTTATTTTTTTTAAGTAAAGGCCTCTGTTCCAACATAGACCAGTGTCATGCTGTTTTCTTGATATGGTTGACTGGTGCACCATTACTCCACTGCCAGCCACTGAACTCTGTAGTTTTGTCAAAGTGATGGTTTGCTTTTCTTTGGTGTTTCTCACAAGTTTTTTTTTTTTTTTTTTTATACATATAGACTTAAGGAAAGCCCTGAGTGATGTAATCGACTTCCACTTTCTGATTATTGTTCCAGCATGTTGACTTGGATATCCACACATGTGGACACTATTTTGTACTCTTTACCTAAGCAAAGAAAATATTCCCACCCACTATCAGCACTTGCTCAACTATGTATTAAATGTAAAGTTTCTGTCTCTTGGTCTTGATTGGTTTAAATTGTTGTATTTCGTTGGCAATTATTTTCGTAAAAAGGCTATGACTTTCTATTCGTGTATACTGTATGTACTGTATGTCTGATGAGAAATGAGCAAATACTGATGTATTTGAATATTTGTTTTGCTTTTTGCACATTTTCAAGTAGTGATTTTTTTGTTGCACCCTACACACCTATTGGTGCTTCCAGTGTGCTGAG
>NC_141036.1:3885000-3887500 GCF_052040795.2 Danio rerio | reverse complement strand
TGCACTCCATTGTATGATTTACAAGCTAATCAATAAATACTAAAGCTCTTTAACATCATTAAATGCAGATACTGATTCACTGATATGTGTTGGTTGGAGTCACAGTTCTAAAGTTCAATTTCAGATGGTTTATTTTATTTTTCAGATCTGAGACGCTGCTTTCAGTAGTATGGTAATAAATGTCATGTAAGATGGCATACAAACTCACATTATTAGCATTGAACCTTGAATAAAGCACACAAGGTGATCATTATCAGTTTTCTGTTGTTCTGCTGCAAGAAATATAAGTTTCTAAATATTAATTTTAGGTGTTTAGGTGACAAAAACTTCTATTAATATTGAAAATATTTCTTCTGTCGGATGCTGTTGCTTTTATTTAGAACACAGCCTTTGTTGGTGTCATCAATCAACCTACTCTTGCATGTGTTTTGAAACAGGAGTGCAATTCCTAGTTCAACCAATGTCAAACTTACATACTGCACATTTAAATGTCACACTAAGCTGAATACTAGTATATTAAGTAAAATATTAAATACTGTCATCATGGCAAAGATAAAAGAAAATCAGTCATTAGAAATTTGTTATTAAAGTTATTATGTTTAGAAACGTGCTCAAAAATATTTCTGTTAAACAGAAATTGGGGAACAAATATACAGGAGGGCTAATAGTTCTGATTGCATGTGTGTGTGTGTGTCCAAAGACGGTTTGATTTTTTTTTTTTCCGTCAAGATTTGTTTGCGGTCTAAACCCAAAGTCTCCTCTAAATGTCAATAAATCCCAATCTAAACACAAACCAGGTTAGCCCTTTGTTTGTATTAGAGACATTGCTGATGAAAAATGCTTTTTTAGCAACTGACCTGCATGGACCTCCAAAGCTGGACACAACAACCCTCAGAGATGCTATTCCATGACGATCCAAAAAGTGGATGGCCTAAAAGTGTCCCTTTTACACAATCACAGATCAGTCATGAGAGTTTACGCTATTTTAATTTCCATAACTTGTGAAAATAAACCATCAACTACTCCTCTAGGTAGTGATGGGTGCTTTTGAAGCAATGCTTCATAAAGCTTTGAATCCTTAACGAATCTTTAGTTTCAAATTGGAGATTTAGAGTTTCAAGTCAAATTTGGCAAGGTCACATGATTTTAGTAAATGAGACTTTGTTTTCATCATAACATTTTCAAAATATTTCTAAAAATCCAGTGCGATCCAAGGGCGATCTGTGTAATACAATAAAATCCACAGACATTTAGATCCACAGTTCACTCAGATGGCATGCCTTTTTAATAACCCAACTATTAGTTACTAGACACGGCCCTCACTGCTGATTGGCTGCAAGTGTGTATTGGGAATTTGTCCGACACTGTGGCTTAGTGCTCTTTTCATTACACAACGTCACTCAGAGTACCAGTATTGTAAATGTGGTAAAAAAAAACACAGGAATTTAAATACAGCCACTCAGAAACACAGAATAACGCGCTCACTGTACTCCAACGAAATGGTAAGGTTTACAATCTAATTAACACATATTAAAGTTCTTTAATATTATTAGATGTACAGTACTTAAGTTCAATTTCAAACGGTTTATTTTATTTTCATTTTCATTATTTTCATTTTCATTTTCATTTGCTGCTGCTTTTAGTAGTATGGCAACAAATGTCCTGTAAAATAGTTTATATCTATATAAGAAAAGTTTTCTTCTTGACTGAATAGTCCTGCTGAGTTAAGATGAGAGAGAAGAGCCGAACGTTCTTTTATTGCTTAAGTTTAATTCACTTCAATGGTGCAGATAAGTGATATTGGAGCTCTCTGGAATGATTGTTAATAAAAATGTGCTGTTGCCTTGGTAATGCAAGCATAATGTAAACAGAAGCAACCCATACTCTAAAAGATGTGTTGATATAATAATTCATTATTATCTGCACAATTGGTTTAGACTGTTAAGTCAAGATATAAAACAAAAACAAATGGAATTAAAGCTTTTTCTCTCCTTGTTTTTCTTAAGCATTTTATTTAAACATACAATTTTCAAAATGCTGTACTGTTATTTAATTGATGAGAGAACATGCACATCTACAGCCATATGTGTGAAGCCTGTTGTATTGTTACTGTAGGTGTTTGTTACCAATAAAAAAAAAATAAATAAAAAAAAAATAATAAATATATATATATATATATATATATATATATATATATATATATATATATATATATATAGTTTTTTTTTTGGGGGGGGTTATTTGTAAACGTGACATGTACTGTACCATACTAAACGAAAATAGAACTTTTTCAGAAGAATATTGGAAATACAGTGAAAATGTCCTTAATCCCACTATTTATGGGAGAAATCCTTGAGAAAGAATAAATATTGCAAAATGCATTCACCGGCCACTTTATTAGGTACACTGTACTAGTACCGGGTTGGACCCCCATTTCCTTTAGAACTGGTTTAATCCTTCATACATTTAACCAGGTACTGGAAATATTTCTTAGATATTT
>NC_141036.1:3815000-3877500 GCF_052040795.2 Danio rerio | reverse complement strand
CCCAATCATCCCCTTCCACCGAATTGGCTCTATCACTGTCTCTCCACTCCACCAATAGCTGGTGTGTGGTGAGCGCACTGGCGCCGTTGTCCTGTGGCTGCCGTCGCATCATCCAAGTGGATGCTGCACACTGGTGGTGGTGTGGAGAGACCCCCCCCTTATGATTGTGAAGCGCTTTGGGTGTATGGCCATACATAATAAATGCGCTATTACATTACAACAGACAACCTGTAATTTTACTCAAAATAAAATGAAAACATCATCAGCTGAATAAAAATAAAATTTAAAATACCCCATATCTAGTTTTTGTTTCATTTTCAATAAATGATTCAGTCATTCACTCATAAAACTTAGTTTCATTGCTAGATGATCATTTTTGATGACTTAGGCCCGTGCACACAGAGACGTTTTTTGCTCACGCTTTCCGTCGACGTTTAACGCCTTGTGACTAAATAAAGGGCGTCAATGTGATCATGCACACCAACGTGCAAAACAAAAGCGTCATTTAAAAAAGAAACGCCTCATGCTCGTTTATTTGTCAAAGTCTTCTCCACCAATAAGATTGCCACTTTTGATCACATGCCTGGAGCTGATGAAGTTACAGTAAATTACATTGAAGTACATTGAAGAAGATCCCCAAAGGCAATATGTACGGGGAGCTGCTTATTGCTCTGGTGGACAATAATAATTTCTTCATAGCTAGAGCTGGAGCTGCTACTTGAACCATCCATGCTTTTTCGAGTCACCAGTGACTTTAACAACATGCGTGTGAACTTCCTCTCTTCCCCTTCTTCTGTGTTATAAGCGAGATGTCATAAGCTTAAAGTTGTGTAGCGCCATCTAACATCAAGGAGTGATTTTGCACACTCTTCTGCTTGACGCCAGTGAAAATCGCTTGGGTTTGAATCTGGAAAAACGTCTCGTAAAACGCTGACTGTCAACGCAAGCGAAAAGCGTCCCATAGTTTACGAGCCTTTATTCAGTGGCATATTTTTGATGGCTGGTTGGCCACCTATTGAATAAACAGAATAAATTAAAATCTCTTATGAGAAAACCTTAATGTACCTTTCCTTAGAGGCCATACAATAGATGTTTCCCAATCAAAAAGATACATCCTTGTAAATATCTATATCTCATCAAGTCTCACTAGAGAACGTCTCAGTTTAAGGATACTTGAAAACCTGCATTCATTTAGCATCTTTTGTTGAGCGTACCATGAAAGATTAATCAAGTGTAGCTTCATGTTGTCTTCTATGATTATTCATAATGCTTTGAACACATTCCTATTCCTAATTTATAGAAAATAAATCAGAACTGAGGCGGCATGGTGGCTCATGGTTAGCACTGTCGCCTTACAGGAGTGAGGTCGCTGGTTTGAGTCCCAGCTGGGTCAGTTGGCATTTCTGTGTGGAGTTTGCAAGTTCTCCCCATGTTGGCGTGGGTTTCCTCCGGTTTCCCCGACAGTTCAAAGACATTTGTGTCAGGGTTCTGCCACTTTGGTCTTGTAAATTCTTGTTTTGGTGGCAGAGCTCTGACACTACTCCATGTCTGGTCCTGTTTCTGTCTCTGTGTGCGCGCGCGCGCCGTCGTGGGTGTACGCAGAGTGTGCGCGCTGCCACTTGGTTGGCGCTGAGATGAAGCATGCGCGTTGCTTATGTGTGAGCGCACGGTAAGGTGTTTATCTATCGTGTGCTCGTGTCTTGCGTCTCTTGTCAAAGCACGTGGCTTGGTGTTTACATTGTGGTCACGTGCTTTTGTCGTGTGCTTCAGTGTTGTGTTTGTTGTCATGAACATGCAGTTAATGAGTTCTCTCATTGGCTGCATGTTCTTGTCCTGTTAAGTGAGCGCATGGCTTGTGTTGTCTCTCTGTGTCATGCGCTCTCCCGTCTATTGTCTTGTCCCACCCTCCTTGTTAACCCATTATTAGTTAATTGTGTTCACCTGTTTGTGTGTTAATTTTCTACAGTTTATATACCCCTCACTTTTGCTGTCCTGTGCCAGTTCGTCATCACTTGTTGTTGTTTGAACCCTTGTCTTGTCATGTTTCCAGTCCTGTTCCTGACCATCCAGCCCAGTGAAGTTTGTTTGTGTATGTATTTGTTTTGTTAATGTTTTCCCCCTCGGGGTAGTTTATTTTGCATTTTATTTTATTTTTATTATTTAATAAATTCCCATTATTCCTGCACTTGAGTCCTCGCTCCTTTTTCCCCATTTCCCATCACCTACCCTGACAATTTGCCATAGTGTATGTGTGTGAATGAGTGTGTATGGGAGTTTCGCAGTGATGTGTTGCGGCTGCAAGGGCATCCACAGCGTAAAACATATGCTGGAATAGTTGTGTAGATGTTGAACTATGATTAATAAATGCTGTACAAGTTTTAGTTCATAAGTACATTGACTAACATGAACTAATAGAGTGTGACTGATCAATTTATAATAGCATTTTTGTGCTGTGTTCCATTTTTAATAACGCATGTTTAATAAGCTGACTTCAAAATAAATGCATTAACCCTTTTCTTTTATGGGAGTAAGGTCATAAACGGCTTAAACGTAAAGCGATCACCGTCACAGTGAGTTGTTTGCCTCTTTCACTGATTTCGCCCAGCATGTAAATGCATAAAGCTGCTTTGTTGGTTTATTGAAGTGCGCATGTATGATATGCGAGAGGAATTCATCCTTACTGCGGATTTGAGCACATCCAGACAGAGCGAACCTTCAGAGGAAATAAAATCAGATGCTTTCTTGACCCAAAGGATTATAAAAAAAACATTCTCATCTCAGGCAACAGAAACTAAAAGGGTCTTAACATGTGGATTCTTTGTTTTTTTTTTTTACTTATTTAACATGACAACTTGCATAAATCAAATACTTGGGTCACACTTTATTTTAATGTGCAATTCACACTATTAGCAAACCATTAACTATAATGTTTAATAATAATAATAATAATAATAATAATATTTCACTAAATTTATATAGCACTTTTCTGGACACTTAAAGCACTTTACACATAGGGGGAATCTCCTCATCCACCAACAGTGTGCAGCATCCACCTGGATGATGTGATGGCAGCCATATTGCGCCTGACCGCACACCACATAGCTGATTGGTGGAGAGGAGACAGAGTGATGAAGCCAATTATGATATAGGGATGGTTAGGAAGCCATGATGGACAGAGGCCATTGGGCAAATTTGGCCAGGATACCAGAGTTGAACCCCTACTCTTTTTTGAAAGACATCCTGGGATTTTTTAATGACCACAGGGAGTCGGGACCTCGATTTAACGTCTCATCCGAAAGACGGTTTAGCTCAATAAACTATTAACTTTTTGCCAATTAATAATTATTAAGGTAGTGGTTTAAAGAATACGATAATGTAGAATATGTACCTGATAAAAAAGTCCCATACCAAGTGCTTTCACTCAGTGGCCATCTTTGAAACACCTCCCAGGCATTCTGTTTGTGTGGGGAAACATCAAATTCATCAATTCACCAAGCTTCACCAAGCTAACGATTAAATTTCATGTTAGGAATCATCAGTTAAATTAAACAACAGCTGTCTCTTTAGTTTCATGTCGAATCACACAAAATCTGCAAAAACTCATGTCTGGAGAATCCTCAGTCTATAGCAATCGCTGATTGGCTCCTATACTAGAAGGAGGGGATTCATTCGCCATATTGACTCTTGCAATTTTCCCTATTTAAAACTATACGAGTGATGCGTCTTGTGTGTTTTTCTTTGTATATAATTGCTAATATGTGATGATTTATGAACAATTTTCTGGTAGAGCATGCGCAAATATTTTGACAATTCGAATTTAGCATTGACAATCATTTCTATTATCCAATCATTATAAGACCACACTCCCATAATATCTCTCGACTTCAGAAAAGCAATGTAGTGTTCCGAGCGAAGTGTAGATATTAGTGTTTTATAAAAGAGGTGTTGGTGTGGGGGTGAGATTACCAAGACAACATAGCTTGTCATAAGTCTGTCATCAACATAATTGTCTTGAAGCTAATATAAATATGTCATAAATTTTATAACAGCGTCATTCATATTGTTTTTGGACTTCAACTAAAGCGGAACAAGCTGAATTTGTCATTCAAATGTCATATAATATTAATGATGCTATTATAATTATACTACAATTAAATGACCAATTGAGATTGTTTCCCTGTAAAAATAATCATGACAAAAAATATTCATGACATTTACCAGTACTGGATTGCGGGTTGAAGGGCATCCGTTGCATAAAACGTGCTGGAATACTTGACAGTTCATTGGGCTGTGGCGACCCTGGGTAAATATGAGACAAGCCAAAGGAAAATTAATGAATGAATTTTCATGACAGTTAAAATGGCTTCATGACATTTATGTTTATGACATATTTATGACAAGTATTGTTGTCTTAATAATGTTTTCATGGCAAAGACAAAACAAGTTGTGTTATATTTGTTTATGTCAAGTTGTCAATACAAACAATGTCATCTTTGCATTTAAAATGTCATAACTGCGCGAATGTCACATAATGACAGTTGTCATGGGCATGCATAAATTCTTATTCACATTCACTGTAAAAAATGTAGGATTCCACACGATTCCTTCATGTTGTCCCAACACGAAACGATTAAGCTAATTTCATTGTTTATACAAATTTAAGTGGATTGAACATAAAACAATTAAATTGTCTCAAAAATACTCAAGAATCGTGTTGGATCAATTAATTTTAATAATAATAATAATAATAATAATAATAATACATTTAAATTTATAATGCGCTTTTCTAAAACCTAAATTGCTAAATTTTAAATAGGTAGTTTGAACAAGCCGCAAAGGTCATTTTAAAGTATGACGTGATTATAAAGGTTTCATGACAGCCTTATGAACACCCCTTTAAGTAAAGTGTTTCCCAAAAAGGCTTAACTTAAATGTATTTTGTTTTCTTCTTTTATTCCTATAAATTTATTCCTATTAAAAAAAATATTCTTTCTAAATTATTATTAATTTTTAATCGTGTTTCTTTTATCTTTGTTTATGTAAAGCATTTTGAAATACCGTTATGTATGAAATGTGCTATATATGTAACCCACTGGTCCTACTGCACTCAACTCGGTCTAAGCTGGGACTGAACCGGCGATTCTTTGCTAGGAGTCGGTTGCTCTAACAAGGAGGCTAAAGACCATGGCCTCTAGTGTCTGTCACCAGAGCACCTTTTTAGGTCAGAAGTGTGAGGTTTACCTGCATAGCACTTCGGTAGCTGGCCTCCGCTACACTCATCCCCCTAAACCTTACTCCCCTCCCGGACGAGCCCCCACATGTAACCCACTGGTCCTATTCCACCCAACCTGGTCTGAGCTAGGATCAAGCCAATGATTCTTCGCTTGTGATTCGGTTGCTTTAACCAGGAGGCTAAATACCATAGCCCCTAGTGTCCACTGCTAAAGCACCTTTTGAGAATTACCTGCAGAGCGCTTTGCTAGCTGCCCTCTGTTACATTTAAATAAACTTGCCTTAAATGTTGCATTTGTTAATATCTGATAATATGTGCGAACATGCTCTTCTTCTGAATGTTTATCAAAAAATGCCACTTTCAGGTTGTATCAAGGTATTAAGCTCAAAGTCCAGCAACCCTGAGCTATAGCAGATAACAACACCGAGAGCAGGTTCAGTCATTAACCGCTCTAACAGAAAACGCCACAGGCTCACCAGGAAAAAAAGGCTTCTCTCAGCCTGGAAAAGGTGTCATATGAGCAGGAACTAACCTGTCCACTTCCAGCCAATGACACCTCGGAGACTCGTACAGGGCAAATAGATCATTGTTCCCCTGGCAAGCAGAAGATGGCATTTGCTAATCAGAAAGTCATCTGTCTGTGGAATGAGCATCAATTAAGGCACTTACACAGCTAATGATCAGGAAAAGAAAAAGAAAAAAAAATCTAATGGGTCTATTTAAGGGTGGGATCTCACCTCTATCTGTCCAGCTCATGCTGATGGGGAATGCTAATTTCATTTTGGTGTAGAAGAGACCTCGCAGTCCAACCAAGGTCGTCGCCACCTGTTACCTTAATCAACCTCACGCTTGCTATTGTCGTGATTTTTTTTTCTCAAACAATTAAGCCCTAATAAATCCCGTAGATCAGGGGTCTCAAACTCAATTTACCTGGGGGCCGCAGGAGGCAAAGTCTGGGTGAGGCTGGGCCGCATAAGGGATTTCACAAAAAAAAGTCCTCAAATGTCATTATTAACAGTTTTAATTATTTCTTCTGAACATGAAGTGTCCTGAACATTAATAGAACATTTAGTGAAGATTATAAACAGTTCTTCTGAATATGGCATCTTTTGCCTACTTCTTGCTGCCAGAGACTTGACAGCGCTTCTACTCTAAATCTGAACCACATTTGGCTTTAGAGCGGAAGAAGTTGAGACCCTCAGTATGGCTTGAAGATGATCATCAATAAGTCTAGACCTGTACTTTGACTTATTGAAGTCCTAGGGAAAAAGTGGGGGAACTCACTCAAAACTTCCATTCCCTCACCTAAAAAAAAGGCGTATATATGTATAAATAAAACACCCCCACCCCACTCCAGTCACATCAGTCTGTACCAGTCTGTATCTACCTATAATATCAATATATATATAAGATGCAGGGCAGGCACGTGCACACATAGGGCTCAACCTGTGCAGAGCACATGCCCTTTTTAGTCTTGCATAGAAAGTGCCCTTCCAAAATGATCAAAACTGCCCCCGCGACGCGACACACCTTCGGTCCCGCCCTTCAGTAGGCGCGCGATAACACCGCTCTTGAGTACGCGCGCGACAACACAGCTGATCAGAACGCGCGCGACAACGCGCATTGAGTGACAAGCGCGCTGTGTACGGATATAATCAGCGGAGCGGGGAGCACTCTCTCTCCCCGCTCCGCTGATTCTGTCAGAGTACAGCGGTCGGCGCGGGCCACAAAATATTGCACTGAGGGCCGCAAATGGCCCGCGGGCCGCGAGTTTGAGACCCCTGCCGTAGATAGTTAGTTCAAAGTGGGAGCGCTGGGACTGCATGTGGTAAAGATGACACGAAACCGCGTTGACAATGCAATTAAACGACTTGCTTATTTTAAACAAAAATTGTGTCATTTATTAAATCTCACGTCCTTCAAAACCCATTTGATATTTTTCATCTGGCTCGAAATGTAGCATTAAGGTGTCACAAAATAGTCTCATGCACCAAATTATATATGTATGTACAGTTGCAGTCAGAATTATTAGCCCCCCCTGTATATTTTCTGTTTAACCAAAACAAGATTTTTTCAGCACATTCATTCATTTTCTTGTCGGCTCAGTCCCTTTATTAATCTGGGGTCACCACAGCAGAATGAACCGCCAACTTATCCAGCAAGTTTTTTTACGCAGCGGATGCCCTTCCAGCTGCAACCCATCTCTGGGAAACATCCACACACACACTCATACACTACGGACAATTTAGCCTACCCAATTCACCTGTTCCACATGTCTTTGGACTGTGGGGGAAACCGGAGCACCCGGAGGAAACCCACATGAAGGCAGGGAGAACATGCAAACTCCACACAGAAATGCCAACTGAGCCGAGGTTCGAACCAGCGACCCAGCGACCTTCTTGCTGTGAGGCGACAGCACTACATACTTCGCCACTGCCTCGCCCTTTTCAGCACATTTCTAAACATAATATTTTTTATAACTAATTTCTAATAACTGATTTCTTTTATCTTTGACATGATATTTCATATTGTTTTTGAACTCAAATAAGGCTTAAATGTACACTGTAATTTCATTTCGGAAACTGTAGGCTGAGGGCTTTATTTTGACGATCCATGCACAAAGCGCAAAGGGCAGGGCGCAAAACCATTAAGGGCGTGTCGGAATCCACTTTTGCTATTTTAAGGACGGAAAAATCAACTTTGCGCCATGGCACATGATCTAAAAGGGTTGAGCTTATTTTCTTAATGAGTTATAGGTGTGTTTTGAGAATAAACCAATCACGTTTTACTAGCAAGAAAACGGTTAAACAGAGCATCTGCAGCGCAAGAATGAGAGATGAGCCTCCTCATTATTTACTTCACTCTCGTGGATAGGAAAACTTCTTGTATGCACAGACATATATTAGCCTATAAATAATTAATTTCATTTGTTAAGCTCAAAAATTAGTTTAAAAACTATTTCTAAATTCAGTTCTAATTTACAGCAAATAAATAAATGAACATTAATAACGAAGTGTGTTCAAAAAATTGAGTTATATCAAAATACACATGCTGTGCTCCATATGGTGTTAAACCTGACAGGTGGGCAAATCTGAGCTTGTTTTTAATAAAATAAATACAAATATGCATATAATAAATAACACTACTATTAAAAATAACATTATACAAAAGCAAATTGTTATGAATGAACTGAAAAAGCCTCCCGAGATGAAAAAGGCATGAAAGCAGTGGTTTTTTATACTTATGTAGGCTAGAAAATAATAGGTTTTGTATTATTTTAATCCTTTATATTTATATATATATATATATATATATATATATATATATATATATATATATATATATATATATATATATATATATATATATTTCCTTATTATATCCTATATATATCCATAATATTTTAATTCTTTTTCATATGTAAAGATATTTGCGTATTGCTCTACATGTTGTCTTACCGGTGCGCCTCGGCTTTGTTCTGGTCTATTAAACAGACTATAATAGTTCCTCAAAATAGAAATGTGTCAGCAATGCGCCTCAACACACCTCTTTTTTAGACTAGATCGCCTATGGGCACACATATAAGTGCAACTGCATGTGCTATTTAGGCAGCTTGGCACAAAACGTCAAAACGACTCTTGCGCCAAGCTGAAACCAGCAATAACAATTGCGTCGTGCCTTGCGCCGCATTGCGCCGGGTGTATGATAGGGCCCTATGTGTTCATAATTGTTTTATGTATTAAAAATGGCCAAACTTTATTAATCATCATACCAAACTGAACCATACCATTCATAATTAAGACACTAAAGAGTGTCCAGGTTTTGGTGCTTGTCATTGAACTTCCATTGAATCAGCAGGAGTGAATCTTGCGATACACGGGACATTCAGGCTTTGACCCAGAATGACACAATCACACACTGTCTCTGTCTTTGTCTCTGGCTGCTCGATTGGCTAAGAGTGGCCCCGCTGACAGCCGACCTTATTCAACACCTGCTCTTCTGTCACCGACTGATCCAATCCAGAGAAAACAGCGCTCAGCACAAAACCCTACAGCTCTCAATTACTCTGAGGACGTTAAATTTTACAAAGCAGCTAAGTAAAAGACACTGTGTGTGTGTGTGTGTTTTTTTTTTTTTTCCCCGAGTCTCCCGCTCAGCCGTCAAACGCGTCTTTCTGGATGTGACATGACACACAGATGTGATTCTGGGACTCGCTGAAGGCAAGATAGAGGGCGTAGCGTGATATTAGGGCTTTCCTCTTTAGGAACACGCCGCTGCGTTTCTGGACAGACCTGCCAAAGGGGGCGACTTACCCACAGCTAGGGGTTAATTGCACCACTGGGGAAAAATGCCTTCTCTGATTCGGTGCACAGTTGATTGGGTGGTTGGTGACAGGCCCGCGCTGCGATGTCTGGAGGAGAAGAAGGCCGCTGAGAGCACCAGCTGAAAATAAGTCGAGCTGACAGGAAACGCTCCTCCTTTTTGGAGGCAATTTCGCATTTGTATCCACTTTGACTTACTAAGCTGTTATTAAAGTGCGAGAGGGAAGAAAAAGGGGGAGGTGTTCTTATATGTGAAGCATCAGGGTTTGAGAAGCGTTTCTGTTTGCTTGCGTGACTGTCAGACGGAGACTCCAACCATCGCAGAGCTGTTTGTTTAATTGATAGCGAAGAAGAATTGGAGAGAACTGAAGGAATGGATAAGAGACTTGGAAGAAAACAGCCTGTGGGTATTTTTTTTTCCACGCGCATCCGCAGTGTTTGGCCAACTTGTTAAAAGTGAAATCTCACATTTTGATGCAAATATTAAACACTCTACAAACACGGGCTCGTCAGATGTATCACATAGATTTTTTTTTCTTTTTTGTGGAGATGATACAGTATCATTTCTCTGCACAGCAGTTTAACTGTGTTGATTGGCCAGAACTGTTGCATGGATGTCTGATCAGACATTGCTAGTTGTCTACATACTACACACTTGTTGAAAAAAAAAATTATCTATAATAATATTAATAATAATTCCCTACATTTATATTGCGTTTTCTGGGCACTCAACGCGCTTTACACATAGGGGGGAATCTCCTCATCCACCACCAGTGTACAGCATCCACCTGGCGTTAAATTTCAACAATATTGCCGAGCAGATATAACACAAATAAACCAAACAAGCAGGGAGAGAGGAGACTGTCCTATTTATTTTAATTTAATTGAATGTATTGTTGCTGGTCTAGCTTGCGTTGTGGATCCATGCAAAGTTAGATAATGTAACACATAGGGGCTCGTCCGGGATTTGTAACACTACTTTATTTCTTTCGTACCAATGGTGATTGGCTAAAATAGAAAAATCCAATACATATAGAAAGATTACTAAATGTATTACAGAATGTTATGTTTACACATCCCTGCACAAACTGCTTGTAAATGCATCAGCTGTTCACAGCGTAATACTCACTACTCACCCTAACCCTAACTCTTGAGTACTTTTGAAATGGCTACCTTTTACTCATATTTTGAGTAATATTTACAACAAATAATTTTACTCTACTTGTGCTATATTTTTGGGCAAGTAATGGTACTTTTACTTAAGTATTAATTTTTTTAGTATTCCATACCTGTCAACATTGGGATGTGAATATAAGGGATGTAAAGTTTCTAGAACTGCTCGATCATGCAGATTTGCACTAACATCAGAAAGATCCGACCCTTCCTATCTGAACATACTAGGGTTGGGCATCTAAGCTATAATGCTGATCCGATACGCATCTCGATACAAAGAATACGATCCGATATATTAGCGATACATTTGTGACATATTGCGATGCAACACGATACGATTCACACCAATATCACGATACGATGCGATATTTCAGCACTAACTAATTAGATCAAGTTTATGAGATTATGTGAAAGAGGATGCTGTGCCACTGAATGTGTTTGATTATTTATAAACCAAGCAAAACCAAGACTTTTTTACAAACTGGCTCTTCTCTCAGAGCCAGAGTGTCAGTTTACAGTAGAGGGGCATTTTAGAACCTATAGCACATATTATTTAAGTATTTTCAAGATAAACAGAATGTATAAGTGCAATATATATTAAAAAATATATATATTTGCACTCTTTCAACATAAATAAATTTAGCATTGCACAACAAGAATTGTGATTTAACTTTTCAACTATGAAAACAAGTTTTACAAAGATATTTTGCCACTGATTATTCAAAACTTAAGGTTGTGAACTAGCAGTGTTATGCTGCGTTGAAACATCACTGTCACTGTAAACAACAGGCTAATAAAAATATAACAAACCAGCAATCTTCTTGCTGTGAGGTGGTCAAACTACCCACTGTGCCACCGTGACACCCATTATTTTTATCATTATTATTATTAATATTATTATTATTATAATTAAATAAAAATTAACAGGAGGAGGTGTTTAAAACCTTCGTTCTCCGTGACACTAGGCTGAATATCTTTGCAGATGAACAATGCAATAGCATTTGTTATTGGCATAGAGCGAGCAGAACTGTTGCGCATGGAAAAAAAAACTTTCAATGCTTTTCTCACCACTTTTGGAGCTGGTTGAAGCAGTGCGAAAGCCGGGGATGCAGAAACACTAGAAGATGTTTTCACAACAACACCGTGGCGCCGCTTCAAGTGAGATATCAGATTAGTCGTACTGCCCGCGTATTTTACAGATGCGCGGCACATTTTGCAAATTGCATCTGTCCTGTCATGTCGTCCATCCTTAAATCCATAATGTTGCCATACTTTAGATTTAAAACTCAGTGGGGAATAAAATGTTTGTTTTGCTTCTCGCGCTTTCTGAGGGCGCTCCACTAGCTTCATCCGCACACCTGATACACTGAGTTGTAGTGTGTGCACATCCGCAAATCCGTTGCTGAGGCTTACTTTATGTAGGTCGATTAAATTATGCGCCAAAAACAGGTTGACAACACTTGTTAATAAATAAAAAAATACATTCTATATTAAAAATATAAGCTGTATCTCGGAAAAACCGATGCATCTCGCAAAAACCGATGCATCTCGATTTGCTTCCAAAATTTCATTCATCCTCTGCTGCTCAACCGATGCACTCGCATCGTGCACGCGCATGACCGCGTATCGATACATATCGGTTAATCTTCCCTTCCCTAGAACATACAGCTCAACTCCTTGTTCAAGCTCTTGTTCTCTCCAAACTGGATTACTGCAACTCTCTACTAGCGGGGCTCTCAGCTAACTCTATCAGGCCTCTTCAGCTGCTCCAGAACGCAGCAACACGAGTGGTCTTTAAGGAACCTAAAAGAGCAGATGTCACTCCGCTGCTCATCCGTTTGCACTGGCAGCCAGTTACTTCTCGCATCAAATTTAAAGCTCTGATGTTTGCTTACAAAGCGACTTCTGGCTTTGCTCCTTCTTATCTGCTCTCACTTCTGCAGATTTATGTGCCCTCAAGAAACTTGCGTTCTGTGAATAAACGTCGCCTCGTGGTTTCATATTCTTTAAAAATGAAAAATAAATAGTATGCATTAGCAGCAAATACATTAGCAAACAGGTCAGCTTATTCAAATTATTAGCTATTATAAAGAAATAGAGTCAACCTGTCAAATCTCATTAGGTGTTTATTTACTGTAAAACTTACACATTCTGAATAAAGAGCAACGAATGAATCTCTTATTTATTTAGATTTTTTTTTCATTTGATTACATTAAATAACAGAGGTGTCACTTTAAAAATGCACACATCTAATGTTTTAATGAAAGCATTCAAATGTTTTTCTAACTTTTTAGGCTCATTTAGGACAAAGTTTGTTGTGTTTAAAAAAAAACCCACCAAGATCAACATCTTTACATATCATTACTATTAATTATGTTTATATGTCTGTTCAAACAGGCACCCAAAACCAAGACTTTCACTCCGCTTTAAATCGCGTGTACAGAATCCATTTGGGAAACAGCATCTATTCATCACTATGGAGCGCGTCTGACAGTCACGCTCCGCTATATGACTGTTTTGAGGATTGCATATGAAGGGGAGACGGCACCTGTAATGAAAAGAAATGGAAATCCTGCCATTTTTATATTTATTTCAACGTGTTTTCATGCCTACACAAAGCGAATGCACAGAACAGACTCTCATTTAAGAGCAAGGATCAGCCCCTTGTGGTTCGGCGGTATGGGTTGCATATAGGGAGGCTCGACTCTTTAATGTTTACCCTTCAGAGAAAGACTGAAAATACGGGAGAAATACGGGAAAATACCTTTACGAGATGATAGCAGGATAGAACTGTAAAATACGGGAGAATCCCGGGAAAAAATGGAAGGTTGACAGGTATTGTATTCATTCCACCACTGGTTATATTTATAAAAAGCATCAACTGATGACATTAAAATGACAATTAAATAGTATTATTTGACCATATTTTAAAAAAAGAGTCAGTATCACTTCATTTTGATGATCCCTTTACCGCATTTTGTTGAATTTAAGTCGAGTGTTTTGAAGTTCTGCATGTGCTGTCTGTCAATCACTGCTATCTGTCAGTCACAGTTGTTACTTCCTAGTTTGACTGATGGAGAATTTAGCCAATGGCTGCATGATTCTTTCAACATATGTTGGCGTTTCTTCATCTATTGGATGCGTTGTTGTTTTATTGTTTAGCTTTACTCTTCTGTAGTTAAGTCATGTACTAAGACCAACAGAAAACTAAGAGTTGCTATTATCTAGGTCAGTACTATACACTCATTATAATGAAGGAACGTTGGTACAATTATTACTCTGTGATGACAGTAGCAACTTTTCATATTCCGTCAGTCTAACTACTTGATGTAACTACAGAAGAGTCGAGCTTTAAGTAGGACAGCTATTGGAGAAAATATTTCAAAAACTTTGAGTGAGATGCTAATGGTCTAATCTGATTCAATGGTCCATGCTAAGCTAAGCTAAAAATGATCCTGCCAGACTCAGAGATCATCTGAATGAATGAAAATGGTAACATTTATCTATTTAACTTCAGGGAAAGTGCAATGTTTCCTTACACAGTGTTGTGTTCAGCCCAGGCTGGTCTACCTTTGGATGTTTATTGGCTCTGACATGCGCTGACCGCATGATGCGAAACCCGCACTGTCTCATGATGAGAGGCAGCAGCAGCGCTTCTGTCGTGGTCCTTCTCCCCTCGGCGGTAGGGCGGGCAGTAATTAATTTTCACATTTAACTGGGAGGCAAAACGCTGGTGTCCTGGGACGAGGCGCATGCCACCAACCCACATCCTGGATTCCGGGGATTAGGATAATTAGCCCCCGGAAGATTGTGTAGACAGATGGAGAGGACCCGTCCCTCCCTCGCTCCCTCGCTCCCCTTTGCGCTTTGTCTGTCTGTCTTTCAGCTCAATGAGGGGTGTTTCCTCAGCGTTTCTCCTGTACTCATGTGCTCCTGCCAGTTCAGAGGTGGTTTGTTCATACAGGATGAAAAGATTCATGAGGGTATTGATTGGAATGATATAGTGGAGCTGTTTGCTTGGGAGGTTCATATATGGATCTTTGCAGGCCTTTCATCTTCAGCTTCCGTCTGTGTGTGTTTGTGTGTGTGTGTGTGTGTGTGTGTTGGGTTTTGATTGAAATGCTGATGTGGTCACACAAAGCTAGTAATAAAGCAAAATAAAATAAAATAAAATAAGGGCCACACAGTGGCGCAGAAGGTAGTGCTGTTGCCTCACAGCAAGAAGGTTGCTGGTTCAAGGCTCGGCTGGGTCAGCTGGTGTTTCTGTGTGGAGTTTGCATGTTCTCCCTGCGTTCGCGTGGGTCTCCTCCAGGTGCTCCGGTTGAATTGGGCAGGCTAAATTGTCCGTAGTGTGTGTGTGTGTGTTTGTGTGTGTGTGTGTGTGTGTTTCCCAGAGATGGGTTGCGGCTGGAAGGGCATCCGCTGCGTGAAAACGTGCTGGATTAGTTGACGGTTCATCCCGCTGTGGCGACCCTGGTTTAATAAAGGGACTAAGCCGACAAGAAAATGAATGAACAAATAAAACAAAATTTAATTTAATTTAGTTAATTATTTGTGCATAGTCAGTAATGCTGACAAATCATGTCCAAAAAATTTGTAGACCCAAATTCATGTTAGGGAAAAATATTATATAAAAATATTAAGAGTAAAAATGAAGACAAACAAGAAATATATATAATTTAATTGAAATTTTGTAGTTTGTATTTTTCATTTAATTTTTTTGCAATATTTAGCTTGATTTTAAATGTAATATAATTTTGTTTCTAATTAAATTTGGTGGCTAAATTATTATATTAATAATTAAATCTATTTATTAAGTCTGTTGGGTTCAAATGCATATATTTTATATTTACATATATCTATTTTTATATTTTTATATAAATGAATTAACCGCCAACTTATCCAGCATATGTTTTACTTATTCAGCATTTGATACCCTTCCAGCCATAACCCAGGACTGGGAAACATCCATACACACTCATACACTATGGCCAAACTAGTTTTT
This sequence comes from Danio rerio, assembly GCF_052040795.2. NCBI lineage: Eukaryota > Metazoa > Chordata > Actinopteri > Cypriniformes > Danionidae > Danio > Danio rerio. Next base: position 3,861,767 of record NC_141036.1, on the reverse strand, counting down.
TAAACTCACCAATAGCACATGTACATATTAAAAATCCTACATTTTGCTGATTTAATTACATTTATTCTAGGACTTGCATACAAATGAATATTTAATTTTTTTTATTTTAATTGAAGATATGTCATAATAGCACCCTATAAATTTCAAAACTCATTTAACAGTTACATGTTTTAACTGGAAGCCCAAGATAACTGAAATGTACTTGTTTTTAATTAAAACAAGCAAAATAATCCAATGGGGTAAGCAAAATAATCTTGTTTTTCATTTTGACTTAAATTTATTTAGCTTTTTGCATTAAACGTTTTAGTGTCATTTTTAATTTACCTAGAGTTAAACAGCTGATTTCTACCAATTTTATTCATTCAGCCGATCTCTGGGAGCACTTTTAGCTTGGCTTAGCATAAATCATTGAATCGGATTAGACCATTAGCATCTTGCTCAAAAATAAGCAATGAGTTTTGAAAGTTGTGGTATTTAAAACTAGACTTCTCTGTAGCTACATCATGTACTAAGACCTACTATTTTCTAGGTTAATTCAGATAGGAACTATACTCTTATTCTGGCACAATATTCAAGGAACTTTGGAATAACTACTCTGGAATGAGAGTCGTTCCTAGCCATATCAGGCAAATTTTAATTTTTTATCAATCTTACTACATGATGTAACTACAAAAGAGTCCAGCTTTAAATAGGAAAATGATCTAAAGTTTTTCCAAAAATTTTACACAAGATGCTAACGGTCTAATCCGATTCAATGACCTATGCTAAGCTACGCTAAAAGTGCTCCCGCCAAACCCAGCAGCATGTATGTATGTATATATCATTTTCTAAATTAAAAATCCTACATTTTTGTGATTTAATTACATTTTTTCTAGGACTTGCATGCACATAAATATTTACCCCATTGGCAGGTTATTTTACTTTTTTTAAGGAAATTCTCGCTTAATGTTTTTATTTTTCATCCTAAAACAAGACAATATTTTCTCATGTCTATAAAATGCTTCTTGATTTAAGAATTGTTAGATATTTAAACTAGAAACAAAAAAACAAAAAACAGACAAAAAAAATCTAAGTAAATAAAGTATTTTTGTTTGTAGTGTATGACCTAGTTATACTCTAATAAGGTGGCTTAAAAGGACATCAATTGTGTCCTTATAATTCAAAGCACTTAAAAATCATATTTAACGACATCTTTTAACATAGAATTTTTGCCACATTTCTTATGATGGTTAGGTTTAGGGATGAGGCCATATAATAAGAGGTTTTTACAGTTTAAAATACATTACGCATTTGGAGAGTCCTCGTAAATCATACAAGTGTGTGTTGTGTGTGTCTGGGCACCTATATGAGATGCACATCTGGAGTTACGGCTCCTCGTTCGGACTCTGTCAGGGCTTTAATGAAAAAACAAGTGGACTGGTTTTGAGCTGCTGATGGAGAAACAGATTAAAAGAACGGACATGAGCTTACAGAAACACACGGTCAGAGAGCAGAGAAATAAACGACTATCAGTGACTATAGACAATCATTTTTGGTGCGTTCAAAAGAAAGAGTTTTATTAAATAGTGAAATTTATAAAAATATGATTTTGGTCACCTAACATCCTTGGGAATAGAAAGATAATACATTTTAATTTAAACTAGTTATTACAAAAAATAAAAATAAATAAACAAACAAATAAATAAATAAATAAATAATACTAATACTAATAGTAAAGATGATTTATTATTTAGAATGATAATAAACTAAATGTAATATATTTAATTATTATATTTTTCCTGTTTTTTAAATTTGTATTTATTATTTTTTTCCCAACATTAATTTGAGTGTACATATTTTTGCAGTAAAATAAATAAAATAAAAACATAATAACAACAACAACAACAGCAATAATTATAATAATAATAATAATAATAATAATAATAATAATAATAATAATATAGATTATTCATTATTTATAATAATAATATACTAAAGGTGAGGTATTTTATTTAGATTTTTTTTCTGTTTATTAAACTTGAATTTACTATTTTTCCTCAAAAGATCAATTTGAATGTCCATTTTTTTGCAACAACAAAATAATAACAATAATAATAATAATAATAATAATAATAATAATAATAATAATAATATAGTAAATATATTTTATTTAGATTTTTTCATGTTTTTATAAATGTATCAATTTGAGTGTACATTATTTGCAATAAAATAAAATGAATAAAATAAAAATAATAAGGAATATTTATGAGTTATAATAATAATAATAATAATAATAATAATAACAATAATAATAATAATAATAAAATAATAATAATAATAAACTAAATTTAATATATTTTATTTAATTATTTTTTTCATATATTTGTATATATTTTTTTCCTGTATATTAAAATTGTATTTACTATTTTCCCCTAACATATTAACTTGGGTGTACATTTATTTATTTATTTTTTATTTTTATTATTATTTTTTTAAATAAAATAAAATAAAACAATAATAGTGATAATAATAATAATAATAATAATAATAATAAATTATTTTCCAGTGATGGGTTGCGGCTGGAAGGGCATCCGCTGGGTAAAAATGTGCTGAATAAGTTGAAGGTTCATTCCGCTGTGGCGACCCCAGATTATTAAGGGACTAAGCCGAAAAGAAAATGAATGAATGAATGAATAATAAACTAAATTTTATGTATTTTGTTTAGATTTTTTGCTGTTTATTAAAATTGTATTTACTATTTGTACCCCAACGAATTAATTTGGGTGTACTCATATTTGGAATGATTGTAAGTTTTTTTTTTAGACTAGTTTTAGTTTTGGCTTTGTTATAATGCCTAATCTAATGTATATACACTAATATATTATTGTAAAGCATCCTATAGAAAATATGAATTTAAAAAAAGAGATTAAACAGAGAAAGTTAGGGGTGAATTTATTAATAACAAGGACACCTTAAAATAAACTATTACCCAGTGCCTTTACACACTCTGAAACTAGTCTGTTTGTGCTACATTGCTTTTAACACCGCTTCATGGGTCGAGAGCGTTCAACTCTCCGCTTTGAGTTTTGCTGTTATTTTTTCAGAGCTTTCTCACAAAATGGAGGCGAGACTGACAGCAGGTAACAGAGTTCTTTAATGCAGCCGTGTGACAGACCACATGAGGTACAACTGTGAAGCCGCCGACAGCAAATCTGCAGGAATAAGAAAAGAAAGCATGTTTATGTCGGAAAATGGCAATTTTAATGCGCTTAGACAGCCTATCCTGCATAAACATGATTCCAGCATTATCCGATTCTATCATAATGATGATTTATAGTTCATTCAGGAGGACAAAATAAACACACACACACAGACAAGCTGTGATGCTCTCTTTTGAGTATTGCCGAGCAGTGATTTCTGTCTGTTTTCATATGCCTTCATTCAAAATACCAGCTTTATTTTCATGTGGAGATGATTGGTTGAACATACATGACATTTTTGACTTCAGCAGGATGTAACAAAGGCATTAAAGTGCGCTGGCCGAGAGAGTTTAACATGCTGCAATTCAATAAAACGCATGCAACTACAAAAATCGCCAGCAAATTAAGAAGATTCTCCTCGCTTTGACAGCATACATGTTGCAAATCCTAACAATCACTGCTGGGTAAGTTACTTTAAAAAACTAACAGATTACAAATGACCGACTACTATTGGAAAAGTGTAATCTGATAACATTACTAATTACTTAATGTAAAAACTATACAGATTACTAATTACTTTACTTTGAAGTTACTTTTAAAACATATCAAATATACAGTACCTATAAAAAATACAAAATAAACTGCATTTAATACTCACTGAAAAACACTACAATGGATTGATTACAGCAGCTTGACATGTTCAACAAACCTATGCTGCGTTCACCCCAGAAGTGGAAGAATTGTCAAGCGTGAGGGATTTACATGTTAAGTCAATGCAAATTTGCATGAATGAGACTGCGTGAATGATGCGATTTATGCGAATAAAGCGTCGCAAGTTGAGTGTTTTGCACGATTGACGCGCTCAACAAACGTTTCGTGCGAATCACTCGAGTTGGAAAATCTGTACTTCAGCGGACATTCGCGGCACGTTAACCAATCATGAGCTTGCGCTTGTCGGGGCCATGATAATGACGTAGCACCTGTTGTTGGTGACCCCGTGGGGAATTTCTCCTGCCGACACTGTAAAATAGTTCATCAAACTGGGCTCGGCTCAGTCGGAAGCACCGCTGAAAGCTTCCATCATCCAGGTATAGTTTCTGGGGAAAATGATGAACTTGAACTCACAGAGCTGGGTGCACCTCCGAATGGATCTAGTGGACTCAGACACTGCTCCAAACAAATCGATGCTGTTTTTCAGCCTCATAAAGCACACAAACACAGCTATTCTCTTAATAAAATCCATGTTAGCCATTTAGCATTGAAGCTAGAGTCACCGGGCAGATAGAAGCCCTGCCCAGGAAGCGAATCTGTGTCTATTTTTAAATAAATTTGACACAAGAATAAAGCGGATTTGATGTGCGAATGAAGTGAGGAAACTCAAAATGTTCACGTGTCTATTTAGGCACGAATATTGTGATTTATTCGCGTGTGCCGTGTCTGGTGTAAACACAGCATTAAAGAGACAGTTCCCTCCTCATTTAATTGTTCCAAACCTGTTTTGTAATTAGCAAGTAATTAGTCTACAGAAATGTGTACATTAAAAACAAAGTATGAAGCTGATCAGTCAATTCTCACGAGTCACGTGGTTTTCAACTGGTGCACCTGGAAATTGTTAGCGCTCGCAATATGGGCTCCGAATATGTGTGCGCAAGCCGCACGCTTCCATTGGAAATAATGAAGTTGCACGCGCATAGGAGTCGCCAATGGAAATAAAACAAACCCACACAAGAAATGCACGTATGCCAGGCATGAAGTTGGCATTGACCAACGCACATTCTCACGTTCGTGTTATCATTGGTAAATCCAAACGTGAGCGTGAAACGTGAAATGCAAAGTTTTTGTGCTTACGCAGCATTGATGAGCCTCCAGATGATTTCAACTACGTGCGCCTGGAAAATGCACGCGCGTGACGTGAATATATGAGCGCCGCTTGCACAACATGTGCCAGACGTGTGCCTCTATTGAAAATGGCAAACTTATAGCCTAAGCTTATTGGCGTTGCTTCCAAGGTGCACGCTCAGTAGCCACATTTCAATAAAGATATAGATCTCCTTATTGAAACTTCATACCGAAACTTTTTTTTAATTTATATTGACAATGGCATTCAGTCAATAACTATCGATAATGATTTTATCGGCCAGCTCTAGGTAGCGGTCAGCTGGTAAGCACTTAAATGAATGGTATCATATCACGCCTTAGTGTTCGTTTTAAAGACCGAATGCAGCAAGACATACTTCTGGCTAAATAATTTGCGATCTCAGGAAATGTAAATAGGGATACGTTTTTAGAATGAGCCTATGTTGAATAATTAAGTTATTTAAATTTTTTAAAAAATGCTGATTCTCTCGATTTAAATAAGTAATTTGAACAAGAAGCACATTTTTTATTTATTTTTTTTTTTATTGAGTGTGTTTGTAATACAGTTGAGAATTATTATATGACACACAAACAATAACCGGCCAGGTGTAGACAGTATTTCATCAACCGCTGTCACTTGATGTCTCTCAGGAGAAACCAATAATGGATGATGTCCATCCTTAAAACGTCCCTTACAAACCCAGCGCTTGTCACCCGTGGAGGAGAAGAGCGTATGTTGTTTTCAGAGCTTCAGGAGCCTGACGTTCAGACAGATGGCGAGCTTCAGTTTGTTTAGTTCCTTCTCAGCAGAAAAGCCAGAGAAACAAATCGAGCGATGAACATGCTTGCATGTCATAATGTCTGTGCTAGCAGATGCGCTACAACGGCGACGATTCCGCTGCTGAGATCCACTCGTTTTATGATGTTGTTTGGAGAATATATGAAATGTGCTCCAGCTTTGATATTTTGGCACTTTAAAGTTTAGACTGTGTGATGATGGCTTATTTAGTTGGTATTATGTGAAGGAAAATAGTCTTTTTTTTTTCCCCACAACATCAATATGACCTAGATGTTGCTCAGATGAAAACAATGGCATGTTTACCCACTACTCTTTCTTTTTTTCCTCAAAGTATCTGCTCAAATGTATTTTAATTACAGTTGAATTCAGAATTATCAGTCCTTCTGAATTATTAGCCCCCTGTTTATTTTTTATCCCAATTTCTGTTTATTTCTAAACATAATAGATTTAATAACTCAATTTTTAAAGCTGATTTATTTTATCTTTGCCATGATGACAGTAAATAATATTTTACTATATATTTTTCAAGATTCTAGTATTTAGCTTAAAGTGATAAGTAAAGGCTTAACTAGGTTAATTAGGTTAACTAGGCAGGTTAGGGTAATTAGGCAAGTCAGTGTATGATAATGGTTTGTTCTCTAGACAATTGCAAAAATATTCCTTAAGGGGGCTAATAATATTGACCCTTAAATGATTTAAAGATAGTTACAAACTGATTTTATTCCAGCCAAAATTTAACAAATAACATATTTTTAATACTGAAGTCTAACAGATATAATAACATTTTGCATTAGTGTATTATAATACTGTTGGACATGTTGTGTAGAGCATTCTGTTTTTGTATTTTACCATTATACAGTGTATTCAATTCAACTCATGTGCTCCACTTATGACCAATATTTTTTATAAAAAAATATGTGGACCTTTTTTGATTCTTAGAAGCTATGGAAATTCTAAATGTAGTACAGGAAATACATTAGGACCATTGTTATTCCTAACATCCTTTAAAAACACTATATTATTTACTATAAATTACTAGTATTTACTATAAATCAGTGTTTTTTGGGCAAACTTTATTTTAATGTACAATCCACGTTATTTACAAATCATTAACTAAGACGTTTAGCTCAATAAACTACTAATTAGCTGCTTTTTAATAGTTAGTAAGTTAGTAGCTTGGTTAGGATGTTAGGATTAGGAACATTGTAAAAGATTCTGGGTTTTTCCATACAATTTATTCATGATGTCCCAACAAAAATCTATTAGGTTCACAAATGTAAGTAGAGATTTAAAAAATCTCAACAATTGTGTTGTTTCAGTTTATTTTAAAAAGTAGCTTGAACAAGCAGCAATAATAATAATAATTTTTTTTTTAAATGCAAACCAAGATCATATTTTATAAGTACTAATAAACAGTTTATATCTTGATAATAGGCAGGTTCTTCCACTAAAGTGTTACCATTTATTTGTTTTTTTTAAAAGTCACATATTTCCTGTGTTGAATACTGAACAGAAGTCTCATGCGGATATGTTGATGACGGACTGCTGGTTGTGAACACAACTGTGAAAACACTACATAACATCATCATAGAGCATGTCAAACATTAGCACCAGAGCACAAATCGTGCTGTTAATGAACGCTGATGCTCGAGAAGAAGAACACGGTGGTTGGAAACACAAACCGAGCTCTTCCTCAGCCCTACAGTTAGACTTGTCATTGTATTTTTGTAGTAACTTACAGGCAGCACTGTTTCCAGCAAGTTATAGCAACTGCCCCTTTACAGTACTTTAGCTGTAAATGTGTTTTACAGTAGCAGGGCCTTGCCGCATATTTATTTACAGTAACATAGCCTTACTTCTTCTTGCAGGTAAGGTACTGTAAAGGGGGCAGTTGCGGTAACTCACAGGCAGCACTGTTTCCAAAAAGTTACAGCAACTGCCCTTTACAGTATCTTACTGGTGAATGTTTTTACAGTAGCAGGCCTCTACTGCAATTACACTTCACAGTAAAACAGCCTTATGCTTCTTTTTTTGAGGTAAGTCACTGAAAAGGGGCAGTTGCGGTAACTTTTTATCCAGCAAGGCACTGCAACTGCCCCTTTACAATAACTTAGCTGTAAATGTGTTTTACAATAGCAGGCCCCACCACAATTTTATTTACAGTACAAAAACCTTACTGCTTTTTGCAAGTTGAGGCAGTTGAGGTAACTAACCGACAGCATACTGTTTCCAGCAAGTTACTGCAATTGCCACTTTACAGTAACTTACATGTAAATTTGTTTTACAGTAGCAGGGCCCTACAACAATTTCATTTTACAGTAAAATATCCTTACTTCTTTCTGCAGGTAAGTTACGGTAAAAGAGGCCCTTGTAGTAACTTACTGGTCGCACTGTTTCCAGCAAGTTACTGCAACTGCCACTTTACAGTAACTTAGCTGTAAATGTGTCTTACAGTAGCAGGCCCCTACCACAATTTCTTTTTACAGTAAAGTATCCTTACTTCTTTTTGCAGGTAAGTTACTGTAAATGGGGAGATTCAGGTAACTTACCGGCAGCATTGTTTCCAGCAAGTTACTGCAACTGTCCCTTTACAGTAACTTACATCTAAACATGTTTTATAGTAGCAGGACCCTACCGCAATTTCATTTTACAGTAAAATAGCCTTACGTCTTTTTTGCCGGGAAGTTACGGCAAAAGGGGCCATTGCAGTAACTTACTGGTAGCACTTTTTCCAGCAAATTACTGCAACTGCTCCTTTACAGTAACTTAGCTGTAAATGTGTTTTACAGTAGCAGGCTTTACCACAATTTCAATTTACAGTATAACAATCTTTTTATGGTAAAATGCCCTTTACCACATTTTATTTTTACAGTATGTCAATTTTTACAGTACTTTTATGTTTTTTTTTTTTTTTGGTACATTTAACACTAGCAGCACAAAACCTTTATTTTAAGTGTTTGCTGCTGAATTTAATAAATTACAAACAAATTATTATTTTTTCATGAACTGTCTCATTTTTGTCTACAACTAAAGTGGCAGTACTTGACTACAGCAGAACACCGCATGTTTCTAATATGCAGTAAGTTACTGTAAAAGTTTTAAAATGACCCATAATGCAGTGCATATTACAGTAGTGAACTGTAAACAATGTGTGTGGTATTTTACTAGGAGTTTTTGCTGCAAATTACAGTTAAATAGTGGGAAAGTCTAACAGAGTAGCTGTACCATCTGAAACATACTAACATTGTAAAAAAAAATCTGTTAACTAATAGCTTTCATATTTTATGATTCACAATTGCTTTGTGCTTATTTATGGTTGTGAATTGTATTATGGCATGTAGATGTCTGTCGACTTTTGATATTCAAAATTCAACTCCGCCGTTTAACAAAGTGACTTTTATTGACATTTCAGTAGTTTGAAATAATATAATGGATAAGAAATAATACAGAGAGAAATACGTCTGTAAAAAAACAGAGAATTAGTTTTAGGGTTTTTGTAGCGTAATATACAATAACCTAGACAATATATGACTATAAACTATTGGAAATATAATAAGTCACTTTCTACTTTACTTTTCAAGGTTAAAAGTTGTTGGAAAAGGAGATTAAGCTCCCATAATGCAATTCTTAAGCAAAAATACAAATAAATAAATCATGAATGAAAATATGCGGAAAACTCCTAATTGACAGATATTGTTTGACAGTGTTCAGCATGTCTAATGACTGGCTTCTTTGGATTGTGGGACTCTTGCAGGAATATGAATATCACCCAACATCATTTCTAAGAGGCTAATGCAGAATATCAGTGATGCCACGTGTGTTTGTGAGACAGGTAATGCTGTGTATCTGGAGCAGGAACAAAGAGCGCTGAGAAAAGCGAGCGACGTGCCACTTCGCCTTGCATTCAGCCGGAAAATTGTAGGCATCCAAATGGCTCATAATTTCAATTGCAAGGCGCACCCTAATCTTCCCTGATTCAAACAGAGATTTCTGATGCTTTTGTGTGATTCATTTCATCCCACTGTATGTTTCAACCTGTGCTGGCACAAGCCCACAAAGAGGTCTGATTGTTGAGCATAATAGCAGGCTTTGTCGAGGTCTTTTTTTCTTGTCTTTTTCTTGTTGAATACTTAAATTTATACGGCCGCCATTCACGCTATATATCAACGGTATATCAAGGCTGCTCATCAGTCCCTACACCAGAACTTCGCATTTTCTCTTGAGACCGGGAGCACCCTTGAGATTGGCTATGCAGATTTAAAAAGATGCTTCCCTGTTATTTACCATAGTGAAATCTCCAATTAGACTTTGATGATAGGAAGACTGAGGATAATAAAAAAACATACATCGGATTTTAACTCTAAATTGTTCTTTCGATTAACAATAGTGTTTCAATAGTGTAAGAGACGATTTTTTTCAACACATTTGTAAAAAAATAGTGACCCAGGCTCATTCTGAAAACGCAGTCCCGTGGACATTTCTGGAGACCGTGAAAAATATGTCCCGGGAGGTACGTATTTGTGCACTTTTTGTTTAGGGAATCTTTGAGAGGCTGCTGTACGCGCTTTTTTCACATCTCGAACGTCAAGTCATTCTCGCATAAACCCACCAGAGGCCGCTGTCGACTAACTGTCTGTCTGACTGACCGAATGACTGAATGGCCAGCTGGGCGACCGGCCAATTAACTGACCTACCCTTCCCTTAACCCAATCAATTTTATCGATTGACTCGCCTACCCACTTACTTCCCTAAACCCAACCAACGATTTACAAAAGCGGTCCAGAAAAAGTCAGATTTTTACCACACTTTCTGATTTTACCACATTCTCACCCTGTTTTTCATTTGTTCATTATATTTTTTGCGTTCTGATTTTGTCTTATCTGATTTCTGGAACCAATTTTCCCTGAACTCGAATAGTTGTCATCGTGGTCAACTCCTCTCTGCTTCTCAAGTCAGCCGATGTACACAACGAATTAACTGGATAAACTGGTTGCAGCAGGAAATCCCTCCACACGAAGGTTGGCGGTCAGCTGGTGAGCGTAAAAAGGAACGGCGTCATACCGCTCCGCATTGTTTCCTTAAAATATGTAATATAGCCATACGTACTTTTCAGAATGAGCCTGTGTTGACATAATGCTAATATTTGACTAGATATTCTGCAAAATACTAGTATTCAGCTTAAGGTGACATTTAAAGCATGGTGTCCGCGGGGTCTTAGAAAGTATTAAAACTTCATAAATTAATTATAAAAAAATTAAGGCCCTTAAAAGTTATTTAAAAGTCTTAATTGCGTCTTTACGAGGTCTTAAGTTTAGTTCAAGCATTGTCCAAAGTGTTTGACTCCAAAAAAAGGATAAATACATTTATTTTCCTCGATCAACGCGATTCGTTCGGGCCAGAAATATCTGGCCAAGCTCCTCCATCCGGGTGATGTCACGTAATTTACGACAACCATGGGAAGTTGATGTGACGCTCTCCGCATGAAGCGAAACCAAAGAGCGAGACAGTCTGCAAAATGGGAAAAAATGTAAGTTTGTTTACTCTTGGTTGGAGAAAGACGTGTTTAAACTGTCAGTCGGTCAGTTAGTCAGTCAGTCAGTAAGTCGACAGCAGCCTCTGGTGGATTTACAAGAGAACAGCAGGCACAAATGGCACTCACTAGAGACATTTGAGACCTGAACTAGCATACACAGTGGACTTTGGTAGATTTGCGAAAACAAAAACTGCAAAAAATACATACCTTCTGGGACATATTTGGCCCTCTGCAGAAATATATAGCGGTACATTTTCAGAATGAGCCTGTGCTGTAGCGAACACGTTACTATGAGCTATTATTCCTACTCATCATGCACGTCTTTCTCTCTCATGCTCTCTTTGTAAACAGATACTTGTTTTAATGTTTTAAATGTTTTAACAAATAACCACAGAATAAGTTGTATAATCATCGGTTTTATGTGTGTGACATATTTTAAATTCACTTTAAAAACTTTGCAATTTTGTGTCCAATTGGTTCCATGTGATTTTAGCTCCTTTACCAAACAGCAATCCATTGATTACCCCTTTTATTTATTGCATCTCTGTTAATAACCTAAACGAAACCCCTTTTGCATTGTTTTTTTTAAGCTTACCACATTTAAATTTTTTGTTCTCAACTATGGCGGCATGTTCTCGAATCTGATCTTTCTGCATTTCTCTACGGTGGCCCGCGTGTGGCTGCACGCAGAGCACTTTCAGAGGATAAAAACACAGCAATAGCGTTCCATCAAAAAATCCTGCAGCCAGGCGACTTCCAGTGGTAATGAACTTGTCAGCCTTGTGCCTGTAGAGTTCTGAGCCTGATGTGGTTGTTATTATTCAATTCAGCGTTGTGTTCACCCTCCATTCCCTCAACCGATTTCTCAAATGCCACACCAGGCCTCTTGTTTTCCAGCAATTCCTGTTTTCTGCTTACTCCCACTAGACCCCAGGTATTTTATTGGCCCTTGTTTAAAACAAATAATGTTCGCTGTTTGCGGCACCGCTGTGAATTACCTCAAATGTTAAAGCTCCAGATAAATGTTCGCAGGGACATTGCTGCTCTCGAAAATGATTTACAGTATCAAAGCCTTTCTTTTGTTTATCCTTTGCATTTGCTCCAGATACAGTGGGGGAAATAAGTATTGAACACATTACTATTTTGAAAGTAATCCATATATTCAAAGAAAACAGTTTACAAATGAATTAATGTGTAATAAAGTTAAACAATACAAGGGAAAAAGAATTGAACACATAAAAAGGGAGGTGTAGAAAGGCAGTGAAAGCCCAGACAGCAGCTAAAATTGTTCAGTAGTTCTTCAGCAACCAACTGTAAATAATCAATTAATATTAGCTGCTTCAGTCCAACATTTCAGGACTGAAATGTCCACCCTGATTTCATCTACATCAGCAGGAGGATGAAGATGAAATCAGGGTGGACATTTCAGTCAGACAATGATGCAAAACACAGCCAAGGAAATTCAAGCTGTAGAATGACCCAGCCAATCACCTGATATGAATCCAATAGAAAATACAAAATTAGGATCAGATTTGATAGACGAGACCCACAGAACCATCAACAGAACCTGCGATAAATGTTCACAGGAACATTGCTGCTCTCCAAAAACATTTACAGTATTAACTTCTTACGGCCCAAGGTTTTTTTACATGCATTTTTTATTTCTCTTTGCTATTTGGGCATATTGGAACCAAATTAGAATAAAAATCGAAGTATCATGTTTTTATATGATGTACTTTTAGAGAACAATTGTCCATATACAGTTGAAGTCAGAATTATTAGCCCCCCATGAATTATTAGCGTCCCTGTTTATTTTTTTCCCCAATTTCTGTTTAATGGAGGGATGATTGTTTCAGCACATTTCTAAGCATAATAGTTTTAAAAACATATTTCTAATAACTGATTTATTTTATCTTTGCCATGATGACAGTAAATAATATTTGACTAGATATTTTTAAGACACTTCTATACAGCTTAAAGAGACATTTAAGAGTTTAACTAGGTTAATTAGGTTAACTAGGCATGTTAGGGTAATTAGGCAAGTTATTCTATATCAATGGTTTGTTCTGTAGACTATCGTAAAAAAACAAAATTAGCTTAAAGGGGCTAATAATTTTGTCCCAAAAATGTTTTTAAAAAAATTAAAAACTGCTTTTATTCTTGCCGAAATAAAACAAATAAGACTTTCTCCAGAAGAAAAAATATTATCAGACATACTGTGAAAATTTCCTTGCTCTGTTACAAAATCATTTGGGAAATATTTAAAAAAGGGGGGCTAGTAATTCTGACTTCAACTGTATGTGAACTTGTGGTCCGAATTTTGAACTTGCTTTGACTATCAGAGAGTAAAAACAATTGTTTCCTATTTTGGACAGTTAAAAATAGGGTTTGGGACATTTCATATGCTGCAAAACAGTTGCAGGATACTTCTGTATGTCTGTAACAAAATATAAAACATTCAAAGTATTTTAAATAGCCACTTAAAAGCTAAACATGTGCTGTCCAAGTATGTGGACACTCAGGCCCTATGAGGATTAAGCTTTATTTTTTTTTTAGTTTATCCTTTGCATTTGCTCCAGAGACGGTGGGAGAAATAAGCATTTTACATGTTACATTTTTTCTTAAAAAACCTATTTATGAAGGAGCTGTTGATTCGAAATTGCCACCAGATGTTGGGAACAACCAAAGAAATCCATATATGCAAATAAAACAATATTTATTATTTTACACATGAATTTATGTCATGAAATTGATCGACACAGGGGAAAAAAAGTATAGAACACAAGAAAAAATGGAGGTGTAGAAAGGCAGAGAAAGCCCAGACAGCAGCTGAAATCTCTCAGTAGTTCCTTAACAACTCTCAGTCCTTTATAATTGTAAATTAATATCAGCTGCTTCAGTTTAACATTAGCAGGAGGATAAAGATGAAATCAGGGTGGATATTTCAGTAAGATATTGATCTAAAACACAGCAAGGAAAACTCTCAAATTTTTTCAGAGAAAGAATAAAGCGGTAGAAAGGCCCAGCCAATCACCTGATATGAATCCAATAGAAAATACAAAATAAAGATCAGATTTGCTATACAAGAACCATCACGATTTTTACACAATTTTGTGAAAAGATCACACCTGAGCAAGTCATGGGACTTCTTTCTCCATATGAGAGGCGTCTTTAAGCTGCGGTCACCAAACAAGGCTTTAATATAAAGTGTTAAATACATTTCAGTAGTTCAGTTCTTTCACCTTGTGTCATATCATTGCTATTACACATAACTTATTTTTTTCTTTTATTTTTATGTTTGTATTATTTGGGTTTTCACCAAAATCTGGTTTAACAGCTCCTCTAGAAATATTACTCACGGGAAAACACATTTTCAATACTTATTTCCCCCACTGCATGTACAGAAACTGCACATTTGAACAAGCGTGGCTAAAAAAAAAAACAGAGTGTGTGCTTTGTAAATTGTAAAACCTCTCCGTAACAATACGGTACCATAAAAGAGGTTGTTTGCAATAAGCTTTATGTACTTCCACAGCTTCTTACAGAGTCTCTTTATGTCGCCTGAAGATCGCAGGCTGTGATTGTTTCAGGCGCAGCTGTTTTCTAAATGCTCCGTTTTTACAAACTGTGTCTTTCATTAAATTCACCACGGCTTACAGTAGTGATTAGCTTCATTATTAGCGCGTATATAAAGAGAAAGGAAGCTTCGGGCTTCAGAATGAAATGTTGCATGTGGGCTGAGATTCTGCACTCTTCTAACAAACAATGCGACATGTCAGACGTCCGAGCTGTCAGTTCGGTAGCTTGCTGTATGTCAGAGATCAGAGAGAATAGAGTGAACAATTTGTGCTGTGCAATGAGCATGACTGCTGCTTTCAACGAATGTGTGAGAATCTGCTCGGAGACGTTGGAGTGCGTGGCAGAGGATCTCGTTCTGGCATTGTGTTTGATTTCCCACAATAATATTTATGAAATTAACATATTCGGTATAGATCTAATCCCATCTTTAATTGGCTTCTGATGGTTAGCAGGTGGAGCTTTTATTGGATTACTTGGTAATGCGGATGGGCGGCGAGAGATTATTCCATGCTATGGCAGGTTGCCAAGCAACAATGCAACATTAAAATCAAGTTCAGCTAATTTACTGTCGCACGTGTAAGTAGAATTAAACAGAGAAATCAATGCAATGATGGATAGATACAACAACAGACATATGGATGGATGGATGAATGGATGGAGAAATGGAAAAATAGACATGCATGGATGTATGGTTATAAAAATAGATGGATGGATGGATGGATGGATGGATGGATGGATGGATGGATGGATGGATGGATGGATGGATGGATGGATGGATGGATGGATGGATGGATGGATGGATGGATAGATAGATAGATAGATAGATAGATAGATAGATAGATAGATAGATAGATAGATAGATAGATAGATAGATAGATAGATAGATAGATAGATAGATAGACAGACATATGGATGGATGGATGGATGGATGGATGGATGGATGGATGGATGGATGGATGGATGGATGGATGGATGAATAGATAGATTAAACAATGGATAGATAGATAGATAGATAGACAGTAGGATGGATGGATGGATGGATGGATGGATGAATGGATGGATGGATGGATGGATGGATGGATGGATAGATGGATAAATAGATAGATTAAACAATGGATGGATAGATAGATAGATAGATAGATAGATAGATAGATAGATAGATAGATAGATAGATAGATAGATAGATAGATAGATAGATAGATAGATAGATAGATAGATAGATAGATAGATAGATAGATAGATATATGGATGGATGGATGGATGGATGGATAAATAGATAGATTAAACAATGGATGGATGGATGGATTGATTGATGAAACAACAGACGTGGATGGATGGATGGATAAATTGATGGATGGATGGATGTTTACATAGATAGATAGATAGATAGATAGATAGATAGATAGATAGATAGATAGATAGATAGATAGATAGATAGATAGATAGATAGATAGATAGATAGATAGATAGATAGACATATGGATGGATGAATGGATGGATGGATGGATAAATAGATAGATTAAACAATGGATGGATGGATGGATTGATGAAACAACAGACGTGGATGGATGGATGGATGAATTGATGGATGGATGGATAGATAGATAGATAGATAGATAGATAGATAGATAGATAGATAGATAGATAGATAGATAGATAGATAGATAGATAGATAGATAGATAGATAGATAGATAGATAGATAGAAGTGTGTGTGTGTGTGTGTGTGTGTGTGTGTGTGTGTGTGTACATGTGAGTGTGTGTTTATTTTTCCCTTCTTTATTCTGAGTGTGTAAAATGGAGATTTACGGGTGAGTTTTTAATAAAATTCCTGGTTAATGGAGTTTTCTCCTGTAAGTGGTCTAATGGTGTTTCTGGTAGTCATCCAAAATACGTTCACTGAGGCATTTCAAAACAATTCCAGCATTAAATGTTGGAATATAAATCAGACTAAGGTCAAAGGTGTATTGATACTAGTGTCATTTGATGCTGGCGGTTGAGCGGGTGGAGGTGTGGAGGTGTGGGCATGCCTCTGTTATCTCTGTATTGTTTTGTGACAGTGCATTTATTTTTCTCTTGAGCTTCAGAAGTCTTCTCATATAGACTGTTGAGCACAGATAAGTAATGCAGTTGTTTAAATTGACCTGAACAGGCAATGAAACATGTCTCAGAGGTTTCGTGTCAATTGCTCGTGTGTAAGTCATAGTGAAAGTAAATGTTAAAATGTCATTGTCATGTTATATGATAATTCATTGTGCATGCCTAAGAGGAAAAAAAGAAGTGTAAAATCTATTTTGAAAATTTGTTGCCAAATATAAAGATGCCTGAGGAAAAGCTGTGAAGGATGAACCAGTGTTTTAAGCATGAAAGACAACTGCATTAACAAGTACATTACAAATGTTGCATCATTCATTGGTCCACCAGGGGGATTAGGTTTACCTGTACCTATTCTACTAGATGACCTGTCCTCCATCAGGGTCACGGCACCAGTTTAGCCCATCTAGTTCTGGTCGTCAAGGAATGAGCTGGGTATGAACCAACATTAGGGGTTGGTGCACAGACACAGACTCTAGTGTCAGTCTCTAGTGCATGTCTAGAAGCCAGGGGAGTTACTTCTTTGACTTCTTTTATTGATTTATATCCGGGTCATGGCACCAACTCCTTTTTTTTAACTAGTCTGGCTCCGAGCTGGATTTAAACTACCATTTGGTGCATTTGCGTTGATTGCACTATAAGGATGCTAAAAGTCACAGCTGCTAATGTGATGCTTGTGCACAAGAGAGTTTTACAAATACACTTCTTTCTAGCTTGTCTCCTTTACACATACCCCTCTAATCCTAACCAGGGTCATGACACCAGTGTAGCCCATCTAGATATTGTTATCTAGGTCTAAGCTGGATTTGAACCACCTGGGGTTGGTGTGCTAAAATAGATACTACAGACTTGTTTCCCAGTACAAGGTTGTGACTGGAAGGGTATCCGCTGTGTAAAACATGCTGGAATAGTTGGTGGTTTATCCCACTGTGGCAACCAGTGAAATAGAGACTAAGCCGAAGAAAATGAATTAATGAATGACTGCAGACTCTAGAACCAGTTTTAGCACATCTCTTGAGGTCAGGGGAGTGTGGGTTACCTGCATTTCTTTTTAGAAGCAGGCCTCTGTTGCACTTCCCCCACTACACTTCACTTCAATCCGGGTCACGGCACCAATGCAACACCTTTGGTTATACTTGGCCAGCTCAGAGCTGTCTTTGTACCAACGTTTCAAGCATGAAAGATTGCAGCATTAACAAGTACATTACAAATGTAAAATCATTCACTGGTGCACCAGTGTGGTTAGGTTTACCTGTATCTATTTTACTAGACGGCCTCTATCCTCTATCAGGGTCATGGCACCAGTTTAGCCCATCTAGCTCTAGTTGTCAATGTATGATCTGGATTAGAATCAGCATAAGGGGTTGGTGCACATACACAGTCTCTAGTGTCAGTCTCTAGTGCAGGTCTAGAGGCCAGGGGAGTCATTTCTTTGAATGATTTCTATCCGGGAACTATTTATAAACTATATTTATTTTCAAGAGCTGTTCGGCTTTATTATGGCGAAAGTGGAGATTTCAGACAGAAAAGCATTGGGAACAGAGAAAGGGGAAGGACATTGAGCCAAGAATCGAACTTGGGTCACCGTAAAAATGTTAGGTGTCGGTGCACAGTACCAGCATGCTATTGGTGTCAACCCAATTCCTCTTTTTTAACTATTCTGGCTCTGAGCTGGATCTGAACTACCATTTGGGGCAATTCTGGTGATTGTGGGCAACTCTAGTTGCTAGTGTGTCTCTTGAGGTCAGGAGAAGTAGATGCTACTGGTACTAACAGAACACCTGGTTCTGTTACTTTTACAATCTCAGCAACTGTTCTGATGGCATTTTGATGGCTAATTTTGCATGAGCAAACATGTATTGATATTGTATTTGCTTTTGGCTATACTGGCTAATGAGCAATACTTGTTTATTGGTTATTTACACTACTTTAAATCTCGTTCAGACATGGCGGTGCATTCTGCTGCACACAAACCTCTGCCTTTGATGTTCTTCACTGAATTCCTGAAATATTTGCTATATAGGAAAAGCAGTTCATGTAGGAACAAAAAGGAAAACTGTATGCTATTAATGCTAAGTGAGGGGAAACATTTGTGTATTTAAAAAAAAAAGAGGTTTTAAACATCTAAGGCCTCTTCAGTGATTTCCCAGTAGCCTACTAAATGTAGACTGTACCCATAAACCAACATATGCTTTACTACCCTAGTCATTATAGTTTTATTGATTAAATATGGTTGAGTTTCAGAAGTGCCGTGTGGAGTTGACCTGATATTATCTGCAATAAAATGCTAAGAACAAGTTCTGCTCGCCCAGTTTTTCAGTCATTTTAAGGTGGCCACTTTGTGAAATTATTCCTGGATCTGCTGTTTGTGAGTATAGAGCGGTTGGGCCGGAAGGTGGACCCAAAGTCATCCACTCATTAATGCGTTTGTTCCAGGGGGTGCGAGCGATCAAAGTAAGGCATGCTCAATTTCCATTTCAGTAGCTCCTGTCCTAGAAATTAGCCAGGGGTGTCCCAAATGACATGCACTGGAACCTCTGTCCATTTGTCTGCATTAAGTTTGCATGGGAATGGTCTCTTTAGTAATAAGTAGGCCAGTTTTTATATTTAGTCCCGTCCTCTTGCACCTTGAAAGCAGAGTAACCTGTTCTCTCACCTGGGTTAATGTCGGCTCACTACCTGGGCTGCGTGCAGAAGCATTTGATTTGCTTTTTGGATCTACTCACTTTTCAAAACGGTTCCTATTAATGTTAATAAAAAATGGCATAAATATTTCATACCTAGCATTTTCAAGCACACAAGGCAGAGCTGTATTGAGTATTGTAACATATGATGTGCTTTTCAGTGTCACAACAAAACGCATTCAGACACATACAATATCATGGTAAAAAAGATTTACTAGTTTAGCAACCCTTACTTCTTAAGCAATATAATGGTTTACTGTAGGGATGGTTTTTACGTAAATATTAATTCCATTTGATTTGATTCATTCATTCATTCATTTTCTGTTCGGCTTTGTATTCATCAGGGGTCGACACAGTGGAATGAACCGCCAACTTAGCATATGTTTTACACAGAGGATGCCCTTCCAGCTGCACCCCAGTACTGGGAAACATCCATACATACTCAATCACACACATACACTACGTTCAATTTAGTTTATTCCATACACCTATAGTGCATGTCTTTGCACCGTGGGGAAAACTGGAGCACTCAGAGGAAACCCACGCCTACTTGCTGTGAGGCAGCAGTGCTAACCACTAAGCCAGCATGTCGCCCTAATTTAATCAAAATTAAAATAGTTTAATTTAATTATTAATAGTTATCAAGGCAGTTTAGGTATTGAGCGGAGTTGGATTTCGAATCTGATTAAAACCCACAGTTCGAAACACACATGACCCACAGATTTATACATTTATTTACTGGTAGATTAATCCTAAATTTGGACTTTAGAAATAAATATCAAAATGTATTTTAGATATAAAATATGCAAAAAAGTTTAGAATAGAATACGATTTTCTCCAGCTGATTAGAAATCACTGAATTCAAAAATTGAATTTTTTAAATCAAATAAGCATCAAATGGTAACTGCATTCTCCCATAACTGCACCATGCTGAAATCATATGACAGCAGTCTAAACATTTCCTCTGTATAACTCAAAGAAGATAAATAACAGGCAGCATACAGTACAGCATTGTGCGTTAGCAGCGTAGATTCAACATAGACTCACTTTGTCCAATAGTAACACATCACTTTCTGTGTGACGGCACGCGCCGCGTCTTTTCACAAGATACAAGCCACGGTCTCCGCAGCTGACAGGCCATTTGTGTTAGTTCAATAATAAAGTCCTCTGTGTCGCCGCAATGCTTCTTTCACATATCTGCGCTGACTGCTCATTGATTTTCAATACTGAATCTATTCTTTAAACTCAAATCTCGCAGCGGCGACGACACAGTTTCTACTGTAACACACTGCGCATTTACCATTCCATTCATCACTCTGAACCGGCGGAGTTTGCGGCTATAGATTTACAGGCGTTTTCACCTTCACATTTCACAGTAAAAGTGGAAAGGATTTATTATTAGAGCCCTTATGGTTTCATTAACATTTATGAAGAGCGATGATTGTGCTTTTGATGTGGCGCTGTAAACGCACACGGGGTTAGCATAGCTCGCTAATCAACCGGAATGAATAAACAGTGTCTGCTAGTAAAATAGGGATTGTTATTTAGCCACCAAACTGGGTCTAAATATTAATTGCTTCCCTAAGTGTAAAATCGATGGCTATTACGCTAGCTGGAGTATTGGTAGCGCTTAGCGCTTATCTAACCTTGTGATCTCTGATTTGGAGATCCATTTTCGTCGCGGGAGTGTTTGACCCTCAGGTAATGTCTAGTCCTTCTGCTGCTGGTTCAGGACTCGGGAATTAAAAGACCCCCTCATGTCGCCTTAATGAAAATGATGCCTGTAAGCGATGGACAGGCCTATTACAATAAATCCCTACACACACACACACACACACGCACACATAGCCCATGTTTCGTTTCTCCTTCTCTCTCTTTGTCTTTCCCCTTGCCGCTGTCTTTCACAAACACACACAAACACACATCCACACTTGCGCACACACACACACACACACACACACACACACACACACACACACACAGAGGCTTGTTTTCTGTTTTAAACCTTTAAGCCTTTTCTATCCTGTGAAGCTAAACAGTGGCTTGTGTCTCAAGTGGTTTTGTCAATACTCGGCTGAATAGAATGACAAACTGTAAGACACTTATAAAGGACTGGGGGACAAAAAAAGATCTGCATGGATGCAGAACACTATTCATTTTTTCATTTACATGTGCCTGTCCTTATTTTACAGTTAATTAACTTACTGTTGGCTTTAACAGAATGCACATTTACCCTCATTCACCATGTGTTTTTTCCATCAAACACAAAAGGAGCAATCCTGTAGATTGTTCATGCTGCTCTTTTCCACACAGCGAAATATATAGTACAATGAAAATGAGCATGGTGGTATGATGGCTCAGTGGTTAGCACTGTGGCCTCACAGCAAGAAGGTCGCTGGTTCGAGTCCCCGCTGGGCCAGTTAGCATTTCTGTGTGAAGTTTGCATGTTCTCCCTGTGTTAGCATGGGTTACCTCTGGGTGCCCCGGTTTCCCCTACGGTCCAAACACATGCGCTATAGGTGAATTGAAAAAAGTAAATTGGCCGTAGTGAATGAGTGTGTGTGTGAATGAGTGTGTATGGGTTTCGCAGTACTGGGTTGTGGCTGGAAAGGTATCCACTGTGTAAAACATATGCTGGAGTAGTTGGCGGTTCATTCTGCTGTGGTGACCTCTGATAAACAAGGAAAATATGGATGAGAAAAAAGGAAATAGAATTACTGAATGAATGAATGAATGAATATTAGGACTTATCCTATATTGTCCTTTGAACTACGCTATTTTACATAGTGCTTGTTAATATTTTATTGTAAAGATATATTTATTCTGACTTGTTAAAGTAATTGGTGGAATTGAAAGCTCAATGTTTTGAATAATGATTTTGTAAATATGGTATGCTCCTCTATAAAGATTATTATTATTATTATTATTATGTTTTTTTTTTATCTGAAAATGGTGTTCCACAGAAAGGATAAGTAAATTATGGGATTTTTGCCTTTAGAAAAATGTTAGCAGAGACACAGAACATCATGTTCTTTCATTTTACAATCCTTTATCTTTCAGTAATGGAGTTCTGTTGGGGAAAAAAGGATTTTTGCCTCAATTTTGGCAGTGGTGTGCTATTTGTCTCCTCCAGCTCCTATAAATCCACACTTTCAAATCCACATTTTTACCTAATGTCATTATGGATAATATATATATATATATATATATATATAAATAAATATATATATATATATATATATATAAATAAATATATATATATATATATATATATATATATATATATATATATATATATATATATATATATATATATATATATATATATATATGTGTGTGTGTGTACGTGTGTATGGTGAATGCAGGTTTAATATATATATATATTAAATATATATATTAAATATTATATAATATATATATATATAGACAACAAATATTTTATGTTGCTTAAATTATTTAGCTATATATATATGTATATGTATATATATATATATATATATATATATATATATATATATATATATATATATATATATATATATATATATATATATATATAGCTAAATAATTTAAGCAACATAAAATATTTGTTGTCTTAATTATTTGTCAATAAATGTTTACAGTGTATAGCTAGAACTCAGTAATGACCAATCAGCATTGTTTGCATAAGATGAACTTCTCAGTAAATGTTTAGTTACAGTCGCGTGTTGTGAGTGTTGAGCTCAGGAACAGGCTGATGTACTTAAAGCGTCTGCTGATGAAAAACTCTGGCTTTGTGCCTGCTGGGCTCTTCCTTGTCTTTGTCACTTGATGCATATGCATGCCAAAGCCCAGACTGTGCTCTAGGTTCTCTCTTTCTGCATGTGTGTGTGTGTGTGTGTGCTTTGGGGCCATTATTTTTTTGGCCAGCGCCCTTCATTGTTGCGCAGAGTTTGGCAGAGGTGTATCTGGCACAGTATGACCGGGGCGTCTGGCACCACAGTGAACCACCTGCATTCAACAATAGCGTTATTCTCCTGATATGGAAGGTCTGTGGTGCGGCAGTATAATAGCAGAGGTCGAACTGCGTTACTATGGCTGTGCAGTGTCTTGTGTTGACTGGTGAAAGCTGATTTGTGAATAGGAACGTTCCTTTAAAGTCTTGAAGACAGAAAGAAGCAGTTCAACATTTTCAGTGGTAGTGCACAAGAAAAAAAAACAGTTGAATGAACACACACTGACCTTTTGTGGCAATGTGTCCCACAGGGCGAGTTGTCACGCTGTATGGGGCGAAGCCTCTCAATGGAGGATTTATTGACATTGGTTTAATTGTAATACTTGCCTTTTTTGTTGAAATAAACAACATTATTTACAGTGTATTCAAATGTTATATTTTGTAAATAAATAGGTAAATAGGTAAACAAAGACAAATCAAATACTGTATATAACGAGATTTAGTTATTTGAAAGAAGTCTTCTCTGCTCACCAAGGCTGCACTCGTTTAGTTAAAAAGCAGCAAAATATTGTAACGAACTGAAGAAGCCAGGAAGCATTTAACAGTTCGACTTGCTTGACTGATAGTGACAGCTCTTTGGATGTCATCTTGAGAGTTGACCGTAACAGATTGCAAATGCAAATAGCACACTTGAAATGAACTCTGGACCTTGTATCTGCTCATTGTAATTGGGATAATGAGAGAATAACACACACCTGGCCATACAGCTTAGAAGCAAATTGTCAAATTACTTTTGGACCCTTAACAAGTGGGAGGCACATTTGCGAACTGTTATAATTCCTACAACGTTCAACTGATTTGAACGTAAATACCCTCAAATTAAAGCTGACACTCTGCAGTTAAAGCACATCTTGTTCATTTCATTTCAAATCCATTGTATTGGTGTAAAAAGCCAAAGATGTATTGTGTCGATGTCCCAATATTTATGGACCTAACTGTATTATTATTATGTTGTGCATGTGTGACTGTGTGAGAAAAAAAAACACTCAAGAAAAATAAAAGAACATAGTGTATCTGCTGCCATGTAAAAACTAGCCCCAGTCTCCCTCATATAAGGCACTATATGTCACTTTTTGGTATGTCCTTGTGTTTGTCATCCTGTCAAATGTTTAATGTAATAGTGCAATGTTTCCAAAAAAAAAAAAAAAACTCCAATACTGGAGATGCGAAAGGCGAGAGCACACAGAAGCAGGGGAACAGAGCGAGCGCTGTGATAAATGGCAGAAGCCTGAAAACGAGTCACTTGAGCATAAAATTAGATTTTACAAATGTGTTGTTACCTGACAGTTATTTGACAGAGGAGATATCGCAGCATTGGAATGTATATGAACATTGCTAATCATATTGAGCAAATGAGAGTCCGGGTCTTTGATGGCGACCGAGGGGACGGATCTTCATTCATCCCTCTTTATCACCCCAGACTGCTTGATTGGCTGCTGTCATTTATATGCTAATTCCAAATATAGAAAGTTGGCTGTTGGTTGGTTTAATTTGATCATTTATATTGTGAATTTTTACATGTATTCGTTAATTAATGGGATAGTTCTCCCAAAAAAATGAAAAGTACCTGATCGCTTATTTTCCCTCATGGGTGGTTTTAGGCCTAGAGGAGTTTCTTTTTTCAGGTAAACACAGAAGAAGATATTTTGAAGAATGCTGAATAATTTTAAGCTGAGTCAATGTTTATTTATTTATTTTAAAATGTTGACAAACAAAAAATATCAATACTAAGTTGACAACTTAAAATCACAAGGCTGCGCAGCTTTTTATGAGTTTACTAAATTTTAAGAATGTAGTGGAATCAATTTAAGTTCAGTCAACTCAAAAAAGCTGTTCAGCAAGATGTCTTGCATTTTTAGGCTAAGTCAATGTTTATACTTTTTTTTTTTACAATGTTGATGTACAAAAAAATATGAATACTAAGTTGACCCAACTAAATATCATAAGACTGCACAGCTTTTTAAAAAAAAACTTTTTAACACTATAGTTGAATCAATTTCAATCAATCAATTACAGTTGAGTCAACTCAAAAAAGCTGTCCAGCAAGTTGTGTTACAATTTTAAGTTAAATCAATGTTTATTTTTTTTTTCAATGTTGATAAACAAAAAAATTAATATTAAGTTAACTCAACTTGAAATCATAAGGCTGAACAGGTTTTTTTGAGTTGACTCAATTTCAAGCCTGTAGGTGAATCAATTTAAGTTGAGTCAACTCAAAAAAGCTGTCCAGCATGTTGTGTTACAATTTTAAGTTAAATCAATGTTTATTTATTTTTTACAATGTTTATGTACAAAAAAATAAATATTAAATTGACTCAACTTAAAATCATAAAGGCTGAACAGGTTTTTTGAGTTGACTAAATTTTAAGCCTGTAGATCAGGGGTGTCAAACTCAATTCCTGGAGGGCCGAAGCCCTGCACAGTTTAGTTCCAACCCTGCTCCAACACACTTACCTGTAGGTTTCAAACAAGCCTGAAGGACTCAATTACTTTGATCAGGTGTGTTTAATTAGGGTTGAAACTAAACTGTGCAGAGCTGCGGCCCTTTTGGAACTGAGTTTGACACCTGTGCTGTAGATGAATCAACTTAAGTTGAGTCAACTCAAAAAAGGCTCTCTAGCAAGCTGTCTTACAATTTTAAGTTGAGTTAATGCTAATGTTATTACGAAGTTGACCCAACTTTAAATGATAAGGCTGTGCATATTTTTTTAAAGTTGACAAAAAAATTTTTTTGAATCAATTTAAGCTGAGTCAGCTCAAAAAAAGGCTCTCTAGCAAGTTG
The DNA here is from genome assembly GCF_052040795.2 of Danio rerio. Classification (NCBI taxonomy): domain Eukaryota; kingdom Metazoa; phylum Chordata; class Actinopteri; order Cypriniformes; family Danionidae; genus Danio; species Danio rerio. Next base: position 3,835,268 of record NC_141036.1, on the reverse strand, counting down.
TCTTACAATTTTAAGTTGTCGTTGTTGTTTTTTTTATTAGAGTTGTCGACTCAAAAAAGCTGTCCAGCAAGTTGAGTCATTTTTTTTACAATGTTGTTTTAATACTAAGTTGACTCACCTTCAGATCATTAGGCTTGCGCAGCTTCTCCAGCAAGTTGCCTACATTTTTTTTTTTTACAATTTTTTACAATAAGTAGGAAAACTGCGAATGTGTCACTTGTTTATTTTTAGCGTATTTTCTGGTATAGTTTCCTGCAAATGATAGAGAACACAATTCTCAATCACAAACACCGAGAAGAGAAAATGAGAGTATATCTAACAACAGAGCCACTAAACCCAGCTTTATATTGCATTCATAAGTAAATATAGGGCAGAAGTGCGTTAGTCAATTTTCTCCTATAATCTCCATACTGGAAGTTATCAATCACGGCGAGATTGAGTTTAAGGGGCAGATCATGCGTATCCGTCAGACTCATTCCAGACAGACAGCGAGCTCTTCCCGTGTTTTCCTCTGGGGATAGACAGATGGGAATGGCATAACAGGGCAATACAGCGTCCCTTAATTGGTCAGTGTTGCTGCACAATGCTGGTTGTTTGCCGTAATTGTTTAGCGTGGGCCATTGTCTGCCATTGTGCGTCAGAAAACCTCCAGCTTCCAGGGACGAGTGCATCTATTCACGGGCATGCTGGGAAAGCTACAAAGAGCTCCCTCTAGAAAAGCTCAGCCGGCGTGCAGACATTCATCCAAAACATAATGATATTGTCTCATTGTTGGGCTTTTTTGGCTGAGCTGCGCTTGGCTGTGTGTGGTGCTCGTGTTAGCCATCACACTGCTCCAGTATATTTGGGTATGAGGCACCAATAGAACCGGTGCAGTTGACCCATGGCATTGCCTTGTGTTTTAATAGATTTTTTTACACACCGCAATAGGCTGTACTCTCTGTGTTGTGGAAATCGTACATTCCTAAAATTGAATGTGTGCTGCATGTGTGTGCTTTTAAACTGCATTTGCATGTGATAATAATGCTACTAATTAACATGCTAAGAGTAGACTTTCATGATTGTTTCTTAACACCATCAGATACGCTTTTAAAAAGTTACCTTGTATTTTAAATCAGTTTTATACTGTATTTTGTGTAATGCTTTGAACTGCTTATTTTAATGTGTCCGCTAATTTTGTTCTTTATAAATTGTTTTACCATAGTGTGTTTTTAAACTTAATGGATCGATAAACTGGTTAATATTTAATTTCAAATATGAATAAAACTGTGTATGTGTGTGCATGCATGGGTGCGTACATGTGTCATATTCATATATTCTATTTAAAGCTGTATATTTTTAATTTTTTTATTTAATTAAATTTTATTATTTAATATTTATTTATATTTTGTTTATTCAATCATTCATTAATTTTCTTGTCGGCTTAGTCCCTTTATTAATCCAGGGTCGCCACAGCGGAATGAACCACCAACTTATCCAGCAAGTTTTTACGCAGCGGATGCCCTTCCAGCCACAATCCACACACACACTCATACACAACGGACAATTTAGCCTACCCAATTCACCTGTACCGCATGTCTTTTGACTGTGGGGGAAACCGGAGCAACCCCACGTGAAGGCAGGGAGAACATGCAAACTCCACACAGAAACGCCAACTGAGCCGAGGTGAACTTCTTGCTGTGAGGTGACAGCACTACCTACTGCGCCACTGCCTCACCATATATTGTGTAATTTTTAATTAAATAAAATAATTGTTTATTTAAAGCTGTATATTTATTTATTTGTTTTATTTTGTTATTTTGTTAATTGGGCGAGGCAGGGGCGCAGTAGGTAGTAAAACTTGCTGGATAAGTTGGCGGTTCATTCCGCTGTTGCGACAAGAAAATGAATGAATGAACATTTTAATAATTACTTATATATTCTATTTAAAGCTGTATATTTATTAACAAATTTATTTTATTATTTTATTTAGTATTTTTAATATTTATTTAGATATTCTATTCAAAGCTGAAAATTATTTATCTATTGATTTTATTTTATTTAATTATTTAAAATTTATTTATACATTCTGTTTAAAGGTGTACATTTATTAAATAATTTATTTTATTTTATTTATAAATTTTATTTAAAGCTGTATGTTGTTGGCACCGGTGGTGTAGTGGTTGGTGCGTTGGCGCGTGCACTTATTTATTTTATTTTATATAAATATATAAATTATTTATTATATTTATTTACTTATTTGTTTATTTCACTTAATTTTTAGTTTGTTTCTTTTTTATTTATTTATTTTTGTTTATTTATTTCTTTATTTTATTTATTTATTTGTTTTTATTTATTTAATGTTGTTTATTTATTTAATATATGTTATTTGTTTATTGTACTTAATTTTTTGTTTGTTTCTTTTTTATTTATTTATTTTTGTTTATTTTTTCTTTATTTTATTGTTTAAGTATATATTATATTTAAAGCTGTATAGTTGTTTATTTTATTTAGTTATTTGTTTGTTTGTATTTATTTATTTATTTGTTTATTTATTTATGTGTGTATGTATGTATGTATGTATGCATGCATGCATGCATTTATGCATTTATTTATTTATTTATTTATCTATTTATTTATCTATTTTATTTATCTCTTCATTTATCTCTTTATTTATTCTGTCAGCATTGTTTATAATTCAGCAAAATGAAATATGTAATTAAATCCTACTTGTTAGAAAAAAATCTAATTAAATCAACCAACAGCAAAAAAAAAAACAAAAAAAAAAAACTAACCAAAGGTAAACACAATGCTCTTTAAAAAAATTTTTTTAACTCTAATACAATTCAATTTAATTAGAAAGAAAATGCAATTATGTAAAAGATGAATGTAATAAAATACTTTCTGAGCAAAAAAAAACTACATGTAATACCTAAAATTATTATTTTTTTCAGCTCACTGTGGCGTACAGTATATAGTTTATCTAGACAAATCAGCTTATGTGAATGTCATTCATTGACATTCATTTTAACAATACATTTTAGTAATTTTCATGATTTATTGTCTTCATATCACTCTTACATTCATCTTAAAAACACAAATAAATATACATTTAACGAAATTGTGTTGTCAATCCACTGAAAGTCATATAAAAGTAATCCATATTAGAGTACTGGCACAATATAAATTGCTAAAAGAGGCTGCTTGTTCAAAATCTATATTAATAACAGATGTAGTTTATTGAAGCTATAATGTAGTGTGAAATCTTGAAAGTTTCATATTCACCTTCACATTTAATGGGACTCCTGTTCAAGCAGAAATCCTATTCATGTTAATGAGTTTCAAAATGTAGTGATTTTTATAATTCTGCCAACATTGTTTTATATCAGTCCAATGAAACAGCAATAAAGTGCTAATGTTAAATGCTGATAATGTTAAATGGTGGTTGAAACTATAACTCATAACATTTATCCAAACACTTGTTCATCAGTCTGAACACAAGGCAGGATTGGAATCAGTGTTTAAGTTAAGATTGTAACAATTTCTGTCTGTCTGTCTGTCTGTCTTGGCAATTATATTATTTGTCACAGTTTTGTCTTTGTTTTGCCCCAAATTATTTTGGGCCATTTTAGTCTGGGTTATATTTAGTAGCAGAACCTACAACATACAATAATGAATGAGTGTCTTGCTAGACATGCTACGTTTGCATTTTTTCAAGAAGTTTCTTTCCAAACCAGAACTGTATGGTCATCTACATGTTCACTTCTGAATATATATATATATATATATATATATATATATATATATATATATATATATATATATATATATATATATATATATATATATAAAAAAAAAAAAATAAAAAAAAAAATATATATATATATATATATATATATATATATATATATTTTTTTTTTTTTTTTTTTTTTTGTGCAAAAAAGCTGTATTTTTACATGCATTTGACTGCAGTTTATGGGTAAAATGAACACTAGGAGGCAGTGTGACACCAACAACTTGTGTTCCTTTTCACATTATTGATATTTACTGAGACATATTAAAGATTTACTGTTGTGCATTTCTTTGCACAACACCAAAATAAATACCTCAAAACAACTTAACCCTGTCTTTGATTTGTAATGGAATATGCTTGCATCACTTCATTTTATATGATAGTATGTGTGCTGTAGATTTCTGGTTTGAATCGGGTGAAACACGGTTCCACCAAAAGATGTAAAATCAAGGTAAAACCATGATTGCAGTGCCCTTTTCTCTTGCGTCCAGAGTGTATTGTTAAGTTTTTGAAGCATTTTCCCCAAAATATGTGTTAAAATAAGACTTGTCAAAGTAAAGTAATTTGTCAAAGTAATTTGAACAGACCGCTAACACATATATATATATATATATATATATATATATATATATATATATATATATATATATATATATATATATATATATATATATATATTTTGAATTGTAAAGAGATATACCAGCAGCCGTATTAGCAAACATAGCAGCCATAATGAGCACATGTTTTGTCTATCATGCTACAATCTAAGAGAATAATTAGTTCACACACACACACTATACTCCATATAACCCTAGCATTTTAAGATAGAAACTAAGCTTTCTTTGTACTGCAGCTGATGATCAACAGTAAAAATCACACATTTTAAAAACACCAACAATCAAGAATGCATGATTATATGCGGTCAAGGATTTGCAATCAAAAAAATTGATTATAATGGAAGTTATTGAGGCAAGAACAGCCCCCAACATAACGAAAGGGTAGTCAAATTGTCGAGAGTGTAATGTTGAAGCGTTTTCCTTAAATATGTGTCAAAATAAGATTTGTCACTTAAAATTATTATATTTTCTGAAGCACAGAGAAAGTTGTGGCCAAATTAAGATCCCCTGAGTGGATGAAAGCATCCACAGCCGCACACAAGGGTTAAATAAGTAGTTTGAACAAACCGCTAACATCATTTGTTTTTGTGTAAAACAACTGTAAAAATCACAAATTTTAAAAACACCAGCTATCAAGAAGTCATGATTATATGCTGTCTATGCTTTGCAGTAAAAAATGTGATTATAATGGAAGTCAATGGGGCAAAAACAGCCCCCAACATAACGAAAGGCTAGTCAGTTTGTCCAGAGTGTATTGTTGAGTTTTTTAAGCTTTTTTTCTTCAAAATATGTGTCAAATTATGATTTTTTTTTACTAACCTGAAACAGAGATAAAGTTGTGGCCAAATTAGGACCTCCAGAGTGGATGAAAACATCCCCAGCAGCACACAAGGGTTAAATAAGTAGTTTGAACAAATCGCTAACATCATTTTTTTTTAGTGTAAAGAGATCTACCGGCAGCCATATTAGCAAAGGTAGCAGCCATAATGAGCACATGTTTTCTCTATCAGGCTACAACCCAAGAGATTAATTAGTCCCCCTTTGTAAAGCCGTTTCAAAACAGGAAACAAGTTAATCGCAACTTAATCTGACTGATGTTAGAGAAAGATGTGCAGGAAATCTCTGATCTAAAGTTACGGCTCAGTTTACATCCGACCCTTTAAAGACCCCTGTTTAGCGCAGAGCCGTACATCAACATAAATATCCCACGCCATTAACTTGTCCTGTCTGTTTATTCACAGAGATTCCCCTGATCGGAAGCAAACGCCTTTTCTTTCTCATTTTGATTAATGCGTTTCGCTTTATGGCTTGCGTGTCTGGAAACAACAGCATTTTCCCTCTTTTTTTTTTTCCTCCTCGCAGCAACTGCTCTTCCCTTTTTATTAAATCTATTTTAGTACTTCCGAGCAATGCACATTTTATCCTCTTAATAGTCAAATTAGTATATACTCCAGCAATTACTTAATGTACTCTAATGAGATTTCCCCTACAAAAACGGCAGGATTCATTTATTTTAATGCGCCGGGCTCTTTCCAGGGAGTTTATGCATCACGTCCCTTCAGAAGTCAAGCAGGGCTGGAGTCATAAATAGTGCGCAGGGCTCAACGGAGGCTGTGGGGCCTGTGATCTTCCCCGCAGCCGCACACTTGAGCTCTTTTCCTCTGGGAGAATATAAGCCATGTTCAGGTTGTTCTTGACCTGCGTTGAGGTCTGACTCGAGAACTCTTAAATATTCATGCTGTTCTTGGATCTACATGCTACCGAGTCTAAACGCAGGATTGGAGACGCTAAAAAGAAATGCTAAAAAAGCCCAAGGGTCATTCTGTGTATGGCGTAGTGTTTATCAGGTTTGCTTACACACAAACACACACACTGTCAAAATCAGTAGGCGTTTTTTTTAAGAAAGAAGGTTGGTGTTTCATCATTTATTTTATTTTTATGGATATGTTAAATAAATGAGAGACTGGGAAGCAGAGGGAGAATTAAACAAATCATTTGACTCAATCAACGCAACGTAGATGAACGGCTTGGGGGGTGGGGAGTGTTGGCGCATCGTCTTAAATGAAGTGTGGGTGGGGGTATGTTGGTGCAGGGTAACGCCTCCATTTCTGGGACATTCCTATCATACACCTGGAGCAAGATGTGTTTGATGCGATATTGTTGCTATTTTCAGTCGAGCGCAACTGTAATTTTCACGTTTTGCACCACGTTGTTTAAATAACAAATCTGTTTGTGGCACTTTGTGGACTCATGGGTGTGCTGGTCTAAAAAGGAGGTGTGTTAAGGCGCATTATTTGCACATTGCTATTTTAAGAAATTGAAATAGACCACACCATTGACCAAGTAAAAGCTGCTCTAAAGTCCAACGCAGAGAGCGTTAGTTATGTGTAGGGCCAGAGAGAATCTGCTGACTTTTTTTGCTATTTCTGCTGAGAATTTTGATAAAAATCTGCGAATTTCTACATAATTATTTTGGGAGTATCAAGACTAAAACCTTATTATGTGAAATATGTGTAAAACAATATATCTTTTTAACTTTTATTTAATGTTTAAAATGCAAATCCAATTAGATCCACGTTATTTGGAAACAAAAGTAAGTCTCTAATATAATATATCTACTAAAAGACAGAAAATATTAAAGTACAAAATGCATTGTACATGAATCAGATACAGAGAAGTACAGATTGCATGTGGGCTTATGCGTCTATGCAGGTTTAAATGCCTAATACATACAGAATGTATAGCAATACACAAATATCTTTCCTTCATATTGTCCTTTGGCTTAGTTATAAGTATTCATCAGGGGTCACCACAGTGTAATGAATCGCTAACTATTCCAGCATATATTTTACGCCTTCGATGCCCTTCCCAGCCCCAACCCAGTACTGGGAAACACCCATACACGCTCACATTCACACATGCTCATACACTATGGCCAATTTAGTTTATTCAATCCACCTATAGCGCATGTGTTTGTACTGTGGGGGAAACCCACACCAACACAGGCATATGCATATGAGTTATATGCTCAATATAACCTATTTTTTATGTTGTATGTAATTATAATTGTAACATTCTTCATTTCGATTGGTTATTTAGATATACAGTTCGGTCCATAAATAGTTGGACATCGACACAATTCTAATATATTTGGCTTTATAAACCAACACAACAGACTTGACATCGTTCCCCAATTTGGATGTAAATACCCTCAACATAAAGCTGACAGTCTGCAGTTAAAGCACATATTGTTTGATTCAATTAAAATCCATTGTGTTAATGTAAACTCTGTACTGGAGGGCCGGTGTCCTGCATATTTTATTTTCAACCCCAATTAAACACACCTGAACCAGCTAATCAAACTCCTACTAGGTATATTAAAAACTTCCAGGTAGGTGTGCTGAAGGAAGTTGGAGCTAAATTATGCAGGACACCAGCCTTCCAGGACTGAGTTTAGACACCCCTGGTGTTAGAGTCAAAAATGTTAGAATTGTGTCGATGTCCAAATACTTATGGACCATATCATAAATAAATATTCGAATTGACCAAATCGATGGCATAATAATCGTAAACGAACCGAACCGCGAGACCAGAGTAGGTTCACACTTCTAGGTGACAGTCTGCAGTTAAAGCACATATTGTTTGATTCATTTCAAATCCATTGTGTTATTGTATAGCAGGGGTGTCCAAACACGGTCCTGGAGGGCCGGTGTCCTGCATATTTTAGTTTCAACCCCAATTAAACACACCTGAACCTGCTAATCAAACTCCTACTAGGTATACTAAAAACTTCCAGGCAGGTGTGCTGAAGGAAGTTGGAGCTAAACTTTGCAGGACTTCCACAACTGAGTTTGGACACCCCTGGTGTTACAGTCTAACATTTTAGAATTGTGTCGATGTCTAAATACTTATGGACCATATCATTAATAAGTAATAATGTTTGGGCTGTAAGGAACATTAAAGAAAACATGTTCAGTAGTGGTGTTAAGCACATTTAAACAATGTTAAGAATACATTTTCATTCATTTTCCTTTAGTTAGATCACCACAGCGAAATGAACCGCCATTTAATATTTTTTTTTTTCCCGTCAGATTTTTTGATAAAATAAAGAATAACATTGTGTTTGACAGATTATCCAAATACACTGCCCTAATAACTTCCAGGCACTCCAGTTTAAGAAACTATCCTGTCTCCCTATTTGTGGAAAGCACTACTAATATTCTAAATCCCAAATAGCATGATAGTACGTGAAATTGAATTCTGTACAACCCAAGAAACTCTGCTCCTCCAATATTTCTCCCTGCTCATATGTCTTAGGCTTCCAGACCGTCATATCGCTGATATACTGTGGAAAAGGTGAAGCAGGTCTAACAGTATTAATCCTCAAGGGCTGGAGATTGCTCCAGATGTTATCATTTTATTGTTTTTATGGGGTTTCTATTGCACGGCCAAGTCAATAAACACGGAGTTTGCTTCTCCAGCTCTTCTATTGGTGGAATTTTCACGGCCGTTAAATGCATTTCTGGAAATCTCAGCAGATTGTTATGAAATGACTTTGAGCTGAAAATAAAACAGCTTTAAACTTTCAAACTTGTGTGCGAAATACAAAAATCCAGGCTATAGGCTCGTGTGCGAATCTATTTTATTTTATTTTATCCGGGAATGAAAGGTGACCTGCAGGCCTTAAGGAGGCAAGGTACCTTTGATGAGGCCATTTACTTTTCTCTTTCTCTCTTTCGCTCTCCTCATCTCCATTATGGCCTTGAACTTTAAAAGCCTGAGCTGTGACTGGCAGAGACTCTTTCTTTCTCCTCGGCAGATCGAATAGTGGTTCCTTAAGTACACAAGCGAGCTCGCCGACAGCTCTAAATGCAAAACACCTCCAGAGGTTGGGATGTGATGCCAGGCTTCATCTCCGGGTTCAGCTTTGGTTCATTTGACAGAGATTTCTCTTGTTTTTTTGTGTTTTTTAGGGGGGATTTTCGAGCAGACGGATGGACCTGTGGCTCTTGTTAGTTCTGAGGAACTGGCCTTTAAGTTTGCTGTTAACAACATCAACAGAAACAGGACGTTATTACCCAACACAACGCTAACGTACGACATTCAGAGGATTAATATCTACGACAGCTTTGAGGCCTCCAGAAAAGGTAAGCAGTGTGGCTGTGCTTAAACCACAATCACTGTTCAATGCTAACAACTGTATTACTAAAGGAGGAAAGACTAATCAACTTCTACTCAAGTTAAAGTACTGTTACTTACAATTTTTTTTTTTTTTTTGCTCAAGTAAAAGTAAAGTTACATGTCCATAAATCTACTCAGTTAAAAGTAAAAAATAAGTCATTAAAAATGTACTTATGAGTAGAGATGAACTATTTCTCAAAAGGGACAAGATGAAATAGATCTCCAGTTAGGTGATTTCATATAAATAATAGGGATGTAACGGTATCAGAATTTCACGGTACGGTAATACCTCGGTATGAATGTCATGGTACGGTATTTATTGAATCATTTACAGGAAAAAACTAAACTTATAAAATTCTCCAAAAAAGTGCCAAAAGTGTCAATGAAATACAAATTAGCCATCTATCTGTAAGCTTTGAAACAGGAACTTCAATTTTAATAACAAAAAAATATTAAACCATGTAAAAAATAAAGTTTCAATTTAGTATTGTTGAAAACTCATCACATTCAACATTTAATCACTCACTCACTTAGATAGAGATGGGTTTAAAGGAAAATCATCATATAAATATAATCTGGTAAAAGCTGGGATCTCTGGGCATTTACAATGTCCCCTGCAACAGAAAAAACCCTCTCATTTGGGACTGAGGTTTCTGGGACAAGAGAGATATGACTTGGCCCAGGTTAACAGCAGTGGGTAACGTTGTGCATTGTCTTTCCCCCACTTGAGAGGACAAGCCATGAGTGAGATAGAGGTCTCATGTCTGCATCAATCTGAACAGTGTGCTGACAACACCGCTATTCAGTACGCGCGCGACAACACAGCTGATAAGAACTAGCGCGACAACACCGCTATTCAGTACGCGCGCGGCGACAACACCCGCTTTAGAGTTTTCCAGCTCTTTTTTATCCCCGCTTCTAGCAGCACACTCCATTTCCGCATTACTGGATCTGTAGTGACAACAGACCGCAAGGGAAGATGGTCAAGCATGGGCTGATGGGAATTGTAGTTTTCGCTACCTCCCGTTCGCTTCATTCGCCTGAGCTAATTTTCTCAGAAGACCTATAGTTTTACCGAGTCATGCGACTTCGGTAATATCGAAAAAAATTAATATTGCGGTATGACGGTATTTACAATACCGTTACATCCCTAATAAATAACCTTATTTAATTAAAGACCAATAACAAAAAAGTATATAATTATCTAAAATATTTAACAGATTATCCTATTTTACAATTTATACAAATTCACAATTTCTAATACCTTTTCGTGTTAGCTACTACGTGTTATCTAAGTGAAGTTTATTTATAAACTCATTTCGAGAGGTGCTAGACAGGCTGGTCTGAGTATTACGTGCTTATGATTGACACGGCTGGCCCCGAGTCAAGCTAATGTACGAACCAACAATCAGACTATTCCTAACCAAGTATAAATAACCAAACACCTTACCTTTAGTCATCTTCGTCTTGAAGAATCCCCCTTCCACCCCTTCGCCTCCTCTTTTGTCTACAGGGCAGCACGGCGGCCCAGTGGCTAGCACTGCGGCCTCACAGCAAAATGCCTCCGGTTCGGGCATCTACCCAACTGGTCAGCATTTTCGTGTGGAGTTCATGTTCTTGCGTGGGTTTTCCCCAGGTCCTCCGGTTTCCTCCCACACTCCCAAAAACATGACACTTAAGTAAATTAACTGGGGGGGGGGGGGGGGGGGGGTTCTCGTGATCTACCCGAGCTCAAACTCCCCTCTTACCCTGCAACATGAGGGAGCCCTGGGCTCGAGGCTCTCATGAGCTCAGGGCTCTCTCCCGGGACAGCATGCCAAACTAGCTTATTACCAATCATCAGCTAAGTTTGAACTCTTGAAATGGCCTATATGCACACTGACTTTGGCAACCCAATGGCTTCCGATGACGTCTTTTCATTTCGAAATGGCCACCTTTAAGATCTGATTTCTTTAAAAATTAGCGATCTTCACTGCCTGTTAGATATACGATATAAAGTGGGTTTCACTTTGGACAAGAAGCACTGGACAAGAAGCACTGCATTAAAGTCCATTTCCCCCCGCCATGCGTTAAAATATGACAGTTTGTTTGATTGTTGCTAGATTGGATACAGTTGCGGCCGAAAGTTAATGAGAATTATTTATATTATTTGTTAAATTTCACATTTGTTGTATTTTATTAACGTCTACCCCCACCCTAACCTAAAAACAGTAGTTGTATTGAGTATTATTTATGCTATCAATTGTATTTTTTAAAGCTTACCCCCACCCCAACCCTAAACCCATCCGACACAGTACTGTAAAATATTAATTATTGTTATACAGTCATTCATTCATTCATTTTCTTTTTGGCTTAGTCCCTTTATTAATCTGGGGTCGCCACAGCGGAATCAACCGCCAACTTATCCAGCATATGTTTTACGCAGCAGATGCCCTTCCAATCCATTTGTGGGAAACCCATACACACTCAGGCCCCGTTTACACTAATGCGTTTTAGTTTGAAAACACATACGTTTTGCTGCGGTTACGCCATCCGTCCACACTACGCAAGAGTTTTCGAGTGCCAAAAACGGAGCGTTTTGTAAATGCTAGAGAGGCCGTTTTTATTCTGAAATGCTGCTGCTCCATCTCAGTGTGGATGAGGGAAAACGGAGACATCTGAAAACGGAGGCGTGGCTGCTGAGATTCGCTACCTGATTGGGGCTTTTGTGTCATTGCGTATCCTTCCCTTATTCATCAAGCCCCTATCACATGACTATAACACATGGCTTTAACGCTACTGGAAGACAGCAGACCAGCCTTCACTGTAAACAACAACATGGACACAGAAATGGGAGCGTTGTTTGCACTATTGTCTGTTTTAGGCGCCCTTGTGCAGTTATTCAATTGTTACGTTTAGTTACAACTCGACCTCGTCGTCTGTCCACAAAAATACCTCTCTTGCTTTCTTTGCCATCGCGTTCATTGTTCAACCGGCGTTTGTTGACTAACAATAATCAAATGGCGAGCAAGACGCATGCTTCCTGTTTTTATTAGAACGCGCATGCCCTGAGTGCGCGAATGGTCACGTGATATACGTTTTTGGTGGCGTAGTGTGGACGGAGATATGTTCAGTAACGCTAGGTAAAACACTAGTGTGGACGCGGATCGTTTTTGATCTTAAAAACTTAAAACTAAAACGCACTAGTGTAAACGAGGCCTCACACGCACACACACACACACTCATACACTAAAGCCAATTTAGTCAATTTATTCAATTCACCTCTAGCGCATGTTTAGACTGTGGGGGAAACTAGAGCACACGGAGGAAACCCACACCAACACGGGGAGAACATGCAAACTCCACACAGAAATGCCAACTGTCCCAGCAGGGACTTGAACCAGAGACCTCATTCCTGTGAGGCGACAGCCCTAACCACTGAGCCACTGTGTACAATAGAAAATTCTATTTTAATTAGTTTCTGTATGAATTATTTACTCAGTGTGTGGAATGATGAAACCGTACGCGGGAACATTCTGCATGCAGTGACATTTCTGTTTTGACATTTCTTCCCACATGACCCGGCGTCTGCTCTCGCCAGCGTGCGACCAGCTGTCTTTAGGTGTAGTGGCAATATTTGGACCGTCTCACAGCTCCTCATCCAACGCCGTACAGTCCATCTGCAATGCCCTGGAGGTGCCACACATTCAAGTGCGGTGGAAACACCACCCGATGGACAACAGGGACACGTTTTACGCCAACCTGTACCCGGATTACTCCTCCCTCAGCTACGCAATCTTAGACCTGGTGCAGTTCCTCAAGTGGAAGACGGCCACCGTGGTTTACGACGACAGCACAGGTGAGAGATAATGACTTTCTGTCCAGAAGCGTGTCGTCGTAAACTCTGTTACCCGATGAACTCTTCATCGTCACCTTTAAGAGTGTATTTTAGTCTCTGCGCTTCAGCGATAAGGAGAAGTCTTTTAATGTTCCTGTCGCTGTCAGAACGAGTCTTCAGGCCTTGAAACTGCTTGAATCAAAGCAGTCGAGCGGCGCTGCTTTTGACAGAACGGGAATGGAAAGCAAATCATGTGAGATGTAACAAAAAAAGTGATAAAAACATATTTATTATTAAAAATACAAGACATGTGCATGTTGGATTGACTGTCTGGGAGTTTTAGAGCTCACAAACACCCTTGTGAAGAAGACGTGCACTAAGCAGGGTTTTATAAAGTCGATATTTAATGCATGTTATATCAGGGCTGTTCAACTGGTTTGGCCATGGGACCCACATTTTTACATGGTCATCAAGCTGCGACCCAAATTTTTAGGAACTACAATACAATTTTAGGAATTATAATTAATTTGTATTTGTTTGTTAACTTAAACAAGTAGTGACAAATAAATCATAAGAAAATATTGTACTGTAATATTGTGGTGATATTAATGTACTGTAAACTTAGTAACTAAATCATTTTGACTAAGGTCTGTCTTTAAACACTGAGGGCCTACTCACACTATGCCATCCATACCGTGCCCAGGCCCGTTTCCCGGGTCGTTTGAGAAGTGTGAGTGCGCTGAATCAGGCTCAAGCATGGTTCACTTGGCCGGCCCTGGCCCGATTGGAAAAGGTGGGCCAGAGCGCAGTTCACTTGGTGAAGAGCGGTATGCTTGTGTGTGAGTGCAAAACGCGCCAAAGTCCGAAACTGAAAGCGAGACGTGACTTTTAAGGGGCTGTTTTATATGGATTTATTAATCATTCTTACTGTTCAGTAAACACAGACTGCCGTAGTTTATTAAAGATGAGAACTCCTCACTGCACGACAGCTGCGCGGCTTCAGCAGACCTCCTCATTCCTGCAGCATGAGAGCTTTCTGATTGTTTATGAGCGCCAAAAGTGGCGGATCTGTTCGGCGAAATATCTGACTGCGTCACCGCATCTCTAAGGACTGTTTGGCGAAATATGACTGCATGTCACTGCATAACAAACGACTGAAACGATATAACTAGAGAAATCTCCACTGTGCTGCTGAGTGAGAGAGCGCTTCTCACTGAACAGCGCAGCATTGATGACGTAAGCATGCCCAGGCCCGTTTGTGGTGTGAGTGCGAGCCGTCGGGGAAGATGGGAGGGGGGACAAGCGTGCTTTGGCCCGGTTCGAGGCAACTGTACCTAGTGAGAGTACGGCCTGAAAGAGTCCTCCTGACGATACAAACTTTGCCATCTGAATAAACAAACAAAGAACACTGATCACATATTTACCAAATCTGTAGAGACAAGACAATCAACACCAGGTGGAACCTCATCTTTTTTTAAAAGGAGACGAGCATCAAATCCAGAAATCTGCGAAAAGCTCTCGGGTAAAAACATTTCTTAGACACGTATTTCTGCCGTGAGTCACGTGCGCTGTAATGTAAATGAAAATGAAACCTTCGTCGCAGCACATTAATAAACGCAACACTGATGACCAATGTCTCCAAATTCTTGTTCTTTCACTTGTTTTGGCAACAAAACCTGTCGTCTCTCTGCCATCTGAACACTGTAACTGGTAAAAACTGTCTTCGAAGCTATCATGCATATTAATGAAGTTGCACCGCATACTCAATATAGCGTGGATTGGTTTGAACAAAGTCTTTCTCATGGATGAATGCAGCACACTCTGAGACGTCTCGATGCACTCGCAGGTACAGACATCCAGTCGCTACACTGAAATACACACAAGTATCTAATCGCTGTGACGCAGCTTCAAAAAAATCATTTCAAACCAGAAGAAGAATTTGCTTGAAATAATGCAAAAACAACCAATTTACACTTTTTTGTGTAGTACATATGTCTTAATAGTGTTTATAGAAGCGTGGGACACATATACGACTGTCAACATCTCAAAAAATGTGTTTTGGTGTTTCATGACCCTTTAAATATTATGAAATAACTTAGGAAACACCTTTAATGTAATATATTTTGGTATGTTTACCTTCAGCTCATGGCTCTCAATATCTGAATTTCCACTGTCGGGCCAGTGCGAGGCAGGGCTTTTGTCAGAAAGGGCTGGGCCAATTGCCCGGGAGGTTGAGCAGTGAGGGGGAAATCATGTCACGTTTCCTCTGTCAGGCCAATAACTCACAGCGTGGCATGCAAACCCTGCCCCTAGAACGCCCCACTAATCAAACATCACACAACCTGCCCAGTTCAGAGGAAATCCGGCAGACAAAGCACACCATCACATCATCACGAAACATTTAAAATGAAGACAACCAAAAGAAACAAATGACACGTTACTGTTCAGCATTACATTATACAGTTGAAGTCAGAATTATTAGCCCCCCTTCTTTTTTTTCTTTACTTATATTTTTTTATATTTTGTTAAACAGAGCAGGGAAATGTTCACAGTATGTCTGATAATATTTTTTCTTCTAGAGAAAGTCTTTTTTGTTTCATTTCGGCTACAATAAAAGCAGTTTTTATTTTTTTTAAAAGCATTTTAAGGCCCATTTAAGCTATAATGTGGTTGCAAGTTATATGGGTTGAATTTAAACAAATTAAGTTGAACATTACTCAAATTAATTTGCTTTTTACAATATATAAATTATTTGCAACCACTTACCTTTTTTTAGTGTTCCGCTGCTGAGAATCTCAGAAATAAGAAAAGGGGTTCATCATTCACTGTCCTGCTAAAGGCTGGTTTGAACAGGTCCTGATATACCTGCTGATTGACTGTGGCACTCAACTCTTCTTGCGCAGGTTTAATCAGACTCCAGGAGTTAATTATGGCTCCGTCCAGGTATAACATTAGGCTGAAGATCCGACAGCTCCCTATGGACACCGTGGACACCAGGCCTCTGCTCAAAGAGATGAAACGGAGCCGAGAGTTTCGCATTATCTTCGACTGCAGCCACACCATGGCCGCGCAGATCCTAAAGCAAGTGAGTGAGAAAGCAGCTACGTTCACATGGACATCCGTAATCTAATTATTCGCCTTAATCTGAATAACGCAATAATATGATGGTGTTTACATGAACTGCTTTTTGAATGTTCCTTTCTTGAAGGACATAGTTCGATTAATGTCACTCCATCACAATTTAACACTAATTTCCTTCGAAACAACAGGTTGTGTTTGTCATGGCACCATATGTGATTTTGGGCATTTCGTTTTTAATTTTGACAAGTTCAAATGCAGTTAATTTTTCACATTGTGGGCTATTTTAATGATCTAGGCGCAAAGTCTAAAGCGTGTGGCGCAAAAGCATGTCTGAAATCCACTTTTTAAGGACAGAATGAAGCATGGTCTAACATGGTTGTGCTTATTATTTTAATGAGTTATGGGTGTGTTTTGAGCATAACATGCATTAAACTAGAGGTCTGCATTAAATTAATTTCCGAATAAAGCGCGGAAGTGGTCTGTAACTGGTGTAATTTGAACGGGAGCAGGCGATCTAACAATATCGCTCCTGACTCCCGAGCGAGCATGCGTATGTATGTGTGTGAATGAGAGAGAGCACTTGGTGAAGTGTGTCTATGTGTGTGTGTGCTTATACAGACAGCTTGTTATAGGCTGTCTGGACTCTGTATAGCTGGGTGGTGTTTGGTTTTGTTAGTGGAACGGTCGCGTTGGGTAGAAAATCGAGGCTGGTCGGGCAGCAGGACAACAAATGTTGAATATAAGCGGGAGCGGTCGGGTTCGGACTAAAACCTGGCGGAGCGAGATTAAAAATTTTGCCCCATGCAGATCTCTAAATAAAACCAATCACAATCTTATCTTTAGATTTGTCGGCTGCATATTCATGATGTGAATCTCCTGTCCCACCACATCCCAAATATGCTCTATTGGATTGAGTTATGGTGAATGTGAAGGCCATTTGAGTACAGTGAACTTATTGTCATGTTTAAAAAACCAGTCTGAGATGATTCGCGCTTTATGACGTGGCGCGTTATCCTGCTTGAAGTAGCCATCAGAGGATGAGCACACTGTGGTCATAGAGAGATAGACATGGCCAGCAACAATACTCCGGTACTGTAGGCTGTGGCGTTGACACAATGCTCAATTGTCCAGTTTTGGTGAGCCTGTGTGAATTGTAGCCTCAGATTCCTGTTCTTAGCTGACAGGAGTGGTACCCGGTGTGGTCTTCTGCTGCTGTAGCCCATCCGCCTCAAGGTTGGATGTGTTGTCTGTTCAGAGATGCTCTTCTGGATACATCGGTTGTAACGAGTGATTATGTGAGTTACTATTGCCTTTCTATCAGCTCGAACCAGTCTAGCCATTTTCCTATGGTATCAACAAGGCATTTGCGCCAACAGAACTGCCGCTCACTGGATATTTTCTCTTTTTCGGACCATTCTCTGTAAAGTTTATATATGTTTGTGCTTGGAAATCCCTGTAGTTAGCAGTTTCTGAAATACTCAGAGCAGCCTGTCTAGCACCAACAAACATGCAACGTTTAAAGTCACTTAAATCACCTGTCTTCCCCATTCTGATGCTGGGTTTGATCTGCAGCAGATCGTCTTGATGTCTACATGCCCAATTGCATTGAGTTGCTGCCATGTGGTTGGCTGGTTAAAAATTTGCATCAACGAGCAGTTGGACAATTGGATCTGATAACGTGTATAGTAATATTTATTATATATCTATAATCTCTTACTTAAAAGAATACATCTCTGAATATGTGTGAATTTAAACGCTGGCCTCACAATTGTGGATCTGTATTTTGATTAACTTGAGTAGTAACCTTTATTTTTAAGCCAATGATTAATTTGTTTATGGTTTGTCATCATGCATTGTATTTTAATATGCAGCCCTTTCATGTTACATCACCTAAACCAGGGGTTTTCAAAGTGTGAGGAGCGCCTCCCCTGGGGGGCGCCAGAGCATGTCAGGGGAGGCGCGAGAAAAATATATAATAAAAATATAATTATTAAGTTTAATTGTTATATGTATTTTTTATTATATTTAAACGTTTTAATTAAACAAAGCTAAAAAAAATAATACGTCAAAAATAAGAAAACCTTTTTTACCCAGAAGGCCATAGCTGTGAATTCGCTTCTGTTTGGCAAGTCTGTCGCGCGCGTTCTAATCAGCTGTGTTGTCGCGCGCACGCTCAAGAGCGGTGTTGTCGCGCGCCTACTGAAGGGCTGGACCGAGGGTGTGCCGCGTCGCGGGGGCACTTTTGATCATTTTGGAAGGGCACTTTCTATCCAGGACTAAAAAGGGCATG
Organism: Danio rerio; assembly: GCF_052040795.2. NCBI lineage: Eukaryota > Metazoa > Chordata > Actinopteri > Cypriniformes > Danionidae > Danio > Danio rerio. The sequence continues at coordinate 3,816,510 of NC_141036.1, read as the reverse complement.
TGCACTGCACAGGTTGAGCCCTATGTGTGCAAGTGCCTGCAATGGATCGGTTTCTGAGACCCCCCCCGAGGGGGTTAAGGGCTTAAACCCAAAAGACGACGATATGATGATCAGTATTTGAGTTTAGGATTTACGTGGACAGGACCAGCTGATGAACCACGACCTTTAAGTGTGGTTTGTCAAGATATTTTGGCTAATGACAGCATGAGACCCGCTAAACTTCGACTGTTTTGACTGGGATGAACAGTTCTTGGATCTGTTCTATTCATATTAACCATCATCCTAGTTTTAAAAACGTTATATTAAAATACTTGTTATTACTCTGTAAATAATTGCACTTTCATGCAAATGATGATAAAAGTGAGTTAACAGTCTGACATCCGTCTGTGTCTTTATATATACTGTATGTATATATATATATATATATATATATATATATATATATATATATATATATATATATATATATGTATGTATGTGTGTGTGTGTGTGTGTGTGTGTGTGTCTGTGTGCGTGTTTAGGAGGAGGGGGGGGCCAATGGATAAGTTGTGTCAAAAGGGAGGCCCACTGTCTTAGACTTTGAAAACCCCTGACCTAAACTATACAACAACCTCATTGAAATCTATGTAGCTGCACGAATATGTTTTTTTTTTTTTCATTTGCCACAAGCATTTCTCTAGTAGGTTGTGCTCTTGAATTTATTACGAAAAGTAGCATGTTTTCAAAGAAAGGTAGCACAAGCTTATATTTGAAATGAGAATAAAAGAGCAGATATGCTGCTGAAAAAGAGGACTATGGTGAAAGTATTTAGTCACAGTGGTTGTTACGGCTGGAGCTCCGGCATCATTTGTTTGAAGATGCCATTTGCTTTGATGTGTTTTTACAGAGCCGAACATCAAAGCTTTGCAGGCACCTAAAGTGTGTGTTAATTTTTTGCGAAGTTGAAGTCTTTGGCAACGCATAATTCTGCACCGGAAAATGTTGCCGAAGCCAAAGTATACTTTGGTTTTTACATACAGTTGAAGTCAGAATTATTAGCCCTCCTGAAAATTGGCCCCTTGTCAATTTCTGTGTAATGTGGGATGCTGACAACAGAAGTGCGAATCCAAATGCAGGTTTATTAAACAGAGATGGTCAGGCAAACAATGGCCAACACAGGAGCAAACGTATATATATATATATATATATATATATATATATATATATATATATATATATATATATATATATATATATTTTTATATTTATATATATATATATATATATATATATATATATATATATATATATATATATATAGAGATATATATATAGATATAGATATGTATACTGGCAATCCAGAGTCGTGGCCAATACACAGGCAAATGGTACAAAAGGCAGGCGGCATACAACGTAAACAAACAAACAAGGCGAGGGTCAAAACCGGCAAGGAAACCGCTTCGTAATGTTCATAATTGTCGTAACATTGCATATTTGGAATCACCAATTAAAAAAAACAACTGTTATGAGA